>NC_140167.1:114960754-115097341 GCF_963971535.1 Notolepis coatsorum
GATTAATACTTGGTCATTTACTGTACAACTGGGTTAGGACATTGTAGGGCCAGTTCGAATTGCAGTCTCCCGTAGGTGTTCTTTGAGAGTGTTTTTGAACGTGGGTAGTGATTTACATTCCTTTACAGCTTTGGGTAGGGCGTTCCACCTTGATGTGGCATAATTTGCTAAACGTGTTTAGTCCCTTGTTTGAGCGAATCTGGGTTTAACTGATTTGTGGAGCTCCCTCTGGTGTTGTGATCGTGGTATTCACTGACCTTTGGGAAGTATTTTGACATGTACATGGGTACCTTGGTCGTGTAGTGTATCTTGTAGATCAGGCCCATTGCAAGTAGCTGTACTCTGTCGTCTACTCTAAGCCATCCTAGGTTGTCAAAGTGGGCAGGGGTGAGGTGGGTTCTAGGAGTCAGGTCAAGCAGTAGTCTGACTATTGGTTTTTAGTGCCTTTGAGGTGCTTTGGTACCATGAGGTGCAAGAATAGTCGTAGTTGAATTAGTGCTCCTGCCAGAGTCTTCAGGGTATTCTTGTTTACCAGAGAGGAGATCCGGTACAAGAATCAAGTTCGTTGGTTGACTTTTTTTATTACATTGGATGCCATTTTGTCACAGGAAAGATTAGCCTCTAGGATGGAACCCAGGTAGGTAATTTCATCTTTCCTTGTGACAATATTGTCACCCACTGTAACTGAGAAGCTGTCGGTCTTGCTAAGTTTGTTATTTGAACCGAAGAGAATGGACTCTGTTTTGCCCATGTGTAATGATAGTTTGTTATCGGCGAGCCATATGCAGATTTTGCCTAGTTCCGAGCTGAGGGTTTTTTCAACCTGTAACTTGTTCTTGTCAGAGACCAGCAGTCTGAGTCGTCCGCAAACAGGAACAAGTTGCAGTCACAAGCTGACGACATGTCATTTGCATAAATTAGGACGCTTCCTTGTGGAACACCACAGCTCACTGGGAGGGGGGGGGGGATAGGGTACCATTTACCTCCACCCTCTGTTCTCTCCCCTCCAGGTAGGATTGTATCCAGCTCACTGATAGACTATCAAACCAATTGCTTTTAGCTTGTCAATCAGAATGGTGTGATTGACAGTGTCGAAGGCCTTTTGTAGGTCCAGCATGACCATCCCGCAGTATTTGCCCGCGTCCACCTCTTGTTTGATGTGGTCGTTCAAATAGAGAAGGCATGTGTCAGTGGAGTGGGATGTTCTGAAGCCAGATTGGAATTCGTAGATTAGATTTTTTCCGCAAGGTACTTTTCAACCTGTTCGTATACTATTTTTTCCATGACTTTCGAGACGGATGTAAGGATAGAAACAGGGCGGTAGTTGCCTGGGTCTAATTTGCTGCCATTTTTGTGCAGGGGTGTTACTCTCGCAATTTTGAAGTCCTTGGGGACGTGTCCCTGTTTTATGGAGAGGTTTATTATGTGTGTGATGACTGGGGCGATGGCGGCTGCTGAGTCTCTGAGGAATTTGGAGGGGATGTTGTCATGGCCAGTGGCCTTGTTCGGTTGGAGGGCGCTCTGTTTTTGAGTACCTTATCTGTAGTTACCATTTCCAGTTTGAAGTCGTCTTTGTGGATGTTCTTGTAGTATGCTACTATGTGTTCTACCCCATAATGCCCTGAGTGGGAGGGTAGTTTGTTTACCAGTGTTGTGGCTATGTTTGTGAAGAAAGCCCTCCCCCCCTCCTCCCCCTTCTCTCTGAGTGCCCGTCTCCTGGGCTGACTAAGGTGATGGATGCCTCGGGGTCTTGGCCAAGATTGTAGTGACTGCTCTACATGCACCTCCGAGGCCTTGGATCAGTTATTCACCGCCGTCTGTCCGTGGTCCTGTCAACTGATTAACAGTATTAACAGACTGTTAACAGATTAACAGTCAACGCGGTTTCATTGCTGGGTTAAGTACTTCTATTCTATTCACATAATACGCTTACTTCATATATCTACTCCATTCACATATATGCCCATAGGCGCCTGGCCTTACGAGCACGCGGAGCAGCTGCTCTCCCACTATTGAACTTGGGGGAGCAAGGATATGATCTTGCTCCACCACTTTTTGATCATATGAAAAATATGACATACCCCCCCCCAATATATAAATCTAACCATAACTACGTAATTTCAATCAAATTAATAATACGCAATGACACTTAATAACACGTTTTTAAGTTTCCAAAGATTGCAAACCCCCCCCCCCCCCCCCCCCCCCCCCCCCCCCTGCCCCATTATGGTTTGATCCAGTTCCTCCCATCTCCAGCGCGTAGACCTTCCTGGCTCACACTGCCTCACAGCGCTGCAGTCTGGCTGCAGGAGTCAGTGTAAATATCAAAGCCCACAGAGTGTGTCATAATATTGGTGGCAGGCAGGCAGGCTTTTCCAGTAAGTTGTTCAAATAAAAGGATTATGTTAGACATAAGTTACTATTGAGTGGTAGTAGAACTTCTACGGTTCTACCACGCAATACATAAAAGTGTTTCACGGTCCCGAATTGCGATCTGGTCATACGGTTTCCTCGAATAAATAATAATAACGTTTCCCTCTCTGGTTGGTGTTAGCTTTAGTGCTAGCCGCTAGCTAACGTTATCTAGATATGTGGTGTGAGCTGGATGACGTTGACTTTATTTCCAAACGTTAACGCTATCGCTATCTATATGGCAGACGAGCAGGGCCGGATTAACGACGGCCGCGGCCCGTGGGCCTATAGTGACGAGGGGCCTCCTTTTTTTTTTTTTTATCGATGTCATGATTGTGCACTGCAGACTCAGGGAGGAGGCAGAGAAGGAGAGAAAGAGACACAAGATTTACAGGTAATGGAAATATATCTTTTTTCTCTTTCTTATTAAAAACTTGGCCTATTTGAAAGGAGATTGATTTAATAAAAATGAATGAGCGAAAAATCAATATACAGTGTATATACAGTATAATATATTATTATTATAGTAATTGGCTATCATACTGCAATATAAACTGAGTTTTATAGTGAAAAGAGCAGCTTTATTGGTCAAGATTGAAGGCTCTATATTGCAGGAAATTGCACGTACAGGTTCATTAAATTTAAAAAAAAGTCTGTCTGTCCAAACCACCCCTTGCATGTCAAAAAAAAAAAAAAAAAAATTATAATAAAAAAAAGATTTAATAAAAAAATATTCTTGCACCCCCACTTTCAACTATAACTAGGCGGCCATGTATATGCCTACCACTTGTATCTATTGCTATGTCCGCCTACTACAATCTCATGAGCTGTCTAACGCCTGTCCCGTCTCCCTGTCTCCCTATGACTTGCTGTCCTGGAGTGTTGACCGGAGTGTTGGACGTCCCGTGACGAAGGCCGGGAGATTGCGACCCCCTCTGCGTGCCCCCTGTCTCCGGAGGTCTCGTAGTGGTGACCGGAGTGCCGGATGTCCCGCGATGATGTCGGGGAGTTCGCGACCCTCTCTGCGCCACCCCCTATCTCCCTGTCTCCGGCTGTCCCTGAGCAACGACCGCAGTGTTGAATGTCCCGTGACTAAGACGGGGAGGACATGACCCTCTTTGCGCCGCCCCTGTGCCTCAAATAGATCCGCTATCAACTCTATCTTTAATTTTTCAAAATGTTCAGTTGCTATCGCTATTAGCTCTATCTTTAATCTTTCAAAATGTACAGTTGCTATTGCATGCACTCATCTGTGTTTCACCACACACATGAGTGCATGCTTACCAACTGTCCGTCTGCAACACTACTATCACCAACATCTAAGAAGGGAGATCCCCCCTTGAATGGCCCTTCTAAGGTTTCTCTCCTCCACACTGCCTGTGGAGCTTTTTTCCCTATTGTTAGGTTTTAGTGAGTTTTTCCTTACCTTCGCGTGGGGTATGTCTGGGAGTGCTTGCATTCTTTCATTTATTTGCATTCATCTAAAAAAAATTTGGACCTTATGGTGTTCTTGTTCTGTTCTTGACTTATTGTTATGTTTTCTTCTTGACTTGTTTAAAGAAGACCTGTACGGCCCATGGGGACATTAACGTGTGTTGTCGGGCCCTATAAATAAATTTGATTTGATTTGATTTGTTTAAGTAATTGGCTACATCCAGCTTGTCTGTGATGAGCGTGTTGTCCGTCTTTATGTTTATGAATGACGTTACTCAGGCTCTGGGTAGAAGACAGTGATGTGATTGGCTCTGTGGTTGTAGCTAATGCCCGCCCACAATCTACCTAGACTAGACAGCGAGTGGAAAACCACTTCCTCATACTGCGAGTCAGAGTGAAACCTGACACCTCTGCATACACTGGAGGGAGAGAGAGAGAGAGAGAGATAGAGAGGGAGAGAGAGAGGGAGAGATAGGGAGATACAGAGAGAGAGAGAGGGAGACAGAGAGAGAGAGGGAGGGAGCACTTGGGGGGGGGGGGGGGACCTGCAGCGCCACACGGGAGAGGGGAGGAAGGGAGGCCCCCCCCCCACAAGCTGCCGCAGGGAGAGAAAAAACGAAAGGAAGAGACAGCCTGTCTTTTTTTTCTCTCTTTCTCTCTCTCGCACACCCCCCCTCTCTTTCTCTCTCTCTATCTCTCTCTGTCTACCAGTCGCAGACTGTGTGGACTGACTGTCACTCAAAGTGCTTATGGGCGGAGCCAGGCCATAACAGCCTGAAATCTTGAAGCTGAAAAATTATGGTTTTGAGTACTTGATTAGAAATATAAAACAATGCATTTAAAAAAAAAAAAAACTTACAGATGTCTTCAATAGACTAACAGGAATTGTGTAAAGTTGCCCAAATAGTGCTAGGAATAGCAGTACATGTCCCCTTTAAGTTTTTTACTGCAGCCTAGTTGATTATTGAGTAATTTCCAAAGTTCACATGGTTTCTTTTTGTTTTCCTCAGTTTTGTCATTGATGACATTATTTTTTTTACGTCATTTCTTAGTCTGTTTCTTTCTTGTTTGAGTTCAGTCACGTGGGCTTGGAGTTCACTGCTCGTGCTTTTGGTAAGCTTTGCCTGAATTTTACGAAACTCAGAGCATTTTTTGGGTTCGGTGATTAGCTGGCTGAGGCCGTGCAGATCACAAAACCTACTGAAGGCCTTGAAGACGGGTGCTGGGATCCATATGCAAACAGGCAGTGAGGAAGCAGGCAGAACAAGGCGGACCGTACTGATAAAAGGATCTTTACTGAAACACAAAACTTAAACTAACACTACAAAGAAAACCTCTCAGCAAACACTGGAAGAGGGAAAAGCTAAACTAGGGGATAAACGAATAGACTTAACACAAACTGGTTACTAGACGGGGTGAACAAACATGGCATGGCAGGTGGAGTGAACGAACAAGGCATAGCAAACTAAGACAGCAAACGAGCATGACGACAGGTACAATGACAGGACACCGGAACAGTAAACAATGAACGCGACAGGACAACAAGACCAGACAAGGAAACACAAAAGACAACAGGCAGGCAGGCAGGGAGACTTAACAAGATGAATCTGATAATACATAAATGTATGAGAAGTCCAAGAGGTAATGACGGGAATTGTCCAGCAGGTGGCGAAGCAGGGAATTGTCCATGAGTGAATGGAAGAGGATAAGGAGGAAAGAATGGAGGAGGATGAGGAGGAAATAATGGAGGGGGATGAGCAGGGACAGGAGGGATGTAACATGGATAGCCTGAACAATTGGATAACATGAACAGTTAGACAGCCTGAACAGTTGGATAGCCTGAACAGTTAGACAGCCTGAACAGTTGGGTAGCCTGAACAGTTGGGTAGCCTGAACACTTGGACAGCCTGAACAGTTAGACAGCCTGAACACTTGGACAGCCTGAACAGTTAGACAGCCTGAACAGTTAGACAGCCTGGACACTTGGACAACCTGAACAGTTAGACAGCCTGAACAGTTAGACAGTCACGGTTCTGTGCTTGAATGTGTAGGGGGTCATGATCAGACATCCCTCTGTTTGTAGGAGTTGCAAACCGAAATGTTTGAGAATCATGCTCTAAATAACACAGAAATAGGTGTGTATATGATTGCTTGCTTGGAGAGGGGGTGAAAGAGAGAGAGAAGAGGAGTATAATGTTCTTGAGCTGACTCTCTCTGTCTCTCTCTCTCTCTCTCTCTCTCTCTCTCTCTCTCTCTCTCTCTCTCTCTCTGAGCTGGTAGCCTATAGACTGTAGAAATTATCCAGCCATTAGTTCTCCAACTTTTGGCAGCATGGTTATGGAGCCTGATCGGTACTGGCATGAAGGACTGGTCGAGGTGGTTTGTGGTGTGTCAGTGGGGGATAAGCTAATGGCTGAACATGCTCCTCATTTTGGCTAGCTCCTCATAATCTCACACACTTAAAGTGTTTGGATGTCTGTAAGATTACGTGTAAAGTGTGACACATTGCACACAACGTCCAATCTTCAAGAAATTCTGGCGTGGATCATTATCTCATTCAATGTATTCAATCTCATACAATCTCATTGTATCAGGCCAATTTTGAATTACCCTGCATTTAAAAAGTGTGTCTTGAAATGGCAAGACATGATCTTAACACTTTGATCGCCATGGTTAAATTCATAATTTACCATCCCTTGCCATCTCTATTTGTCTATGGAGAAGTTCCCCTTCTTTGCAGGGCTATAACTTTTTAAATTGTATTGCTAAATTGACATTATTATGGCCCATTCAATGTCCTATATCTATTGTTCAGGGTGTAGCAACGTTATACTTTTTCATTCACATATTCATACTAAAATACGGTCTAAAGTATAAGTAGGTTCGTTTTCTGCAGCTTTCTCCAGAACTTGATTTATAGCCCTAAATGCATTATATTGATGATCAAATACAGTTTGGTAGGAATCTGTGCAAGATAAAAAATTTCAACTGGATGTGCTTCTAAGAGTTACTACGTATGATCTGATGTTGACCGGATGGGCGGGGGGTCGTTTATAATTCCGTGGGCAACGTTATATCATTCATCTAGTGTGGGTGATATGATCATCAGAGCAGTTAGTAAAGAACACGTTGGAAAATAACGCTGGATCTTACCGTATCTTCCTCGCGCCGTTGGGCGATGAGCGTGGAGCAGAGATATTCCTATTATGGGATGTATAAATACCCGATCCATTTCCAGGTTGTATAATAGTATATAAGTCCAAATCATGTTGTTTATCGAGTTATTTGCACCGATCGGTGTTCACTGTGTCAAGATGGAGTCCCTCTAACGATAGCGAGTGCCCGGACGAAATATGGGTGAGCACCACTTCATCCACAGATCACTTCCTGTTGGGCGATCTGCCGATCGGCCACCAGATGGCGCTCTTGAACCGTTAGAGAGTTGAGTGGAGCTCAGCAGTATATCTCAGGTCCCCGGGGGAGAAATATGATTTCGATCACAGATTTTTTAAATATTGATATCAAAGACGTGTTACGGCATCTTCGGCAGAATGAGCATGGCGGGGAATGAAGAGTTTCGGCGTTTCCGGTGATTAAAGTGTTAATAATAATAATAATAATAATAATGATGATGATGATGATGATGATGATGATGATGATGATGATGATAATAATAATAATTGTTACAAAGGGTCAGATTAAACCGAATATATATATTTATTGCTTGAGATCCCATGTATACTATTTGTATAAGAGATAAGATAAGATAAGATATTCCTTTATTGATCCCCTTGGGGAAATTCAGGCATCATAGCAGCATGGGGGGGAGGGGGGGAGGGGTACAGGTAGTAAAACAACACAGTATACAGGTAGTAAAAGACAACACAGGCAGTGTAAACAATTTGATCAATATGGTCAATATAATTTACTATCTGACTAGCTGAGGAATATTCACATTATTCACAGTGTCACATGAGGTGCAGTATGCAAGAGGTAGTGTTATAATAATTTACTATCTACTGAGTATACATTAATCAAAGTACCAGGGTAGTCTACTTTGTCCCCCTTGGGTTCCTATAAGTCCCAGGTCAATGTCTGGTAGCAGTCGCTGTCGCTGCCCCCTGTTGTGGGGCCTGGAGGCTGCTAGTCGCTGCCCACTGTTGTGGAGCCTGATGGCCGCTGGTATGAAGGACTGTCCGAGGCGGTTAGTTGAGTGTCGGGGGGGGATGAGTCTGTGGCTGAACGAGCTTCTCATCTTGACTAGCTCGTCGTAGAGGGGGTGGTAGGGGTTCTCCATGATGGCATCCAGCTTCCTTATCATCCCCCTCTCTACCATCACCTCAAGTCTAGGTAGCTCGACTCCCACCACAGAGCTAGCCTTCCTCACCAGCTTGTTGAGCTTGTTGGTGTCCCTTGAGTTGATGTAGCCAACTGTATATCGTCTGATATCCCTTGTGTATTCTTTGTACATATACACGGAATATCCCTTTAACCTAGTACAGACCATAATATTTGGTTCTCCTATTGGACAGCGGTCTCTTAGGCGCCATTGCCATACCCCCAGAGTCTAGTTCAAAGTCACCGCTAAGACATGTCTGTACATGCCCGGCTTTGCCCAGGAATACGAGACAGAAATAAGGTTGGCACTAGATTATTCACCGTACGTATAAATACGTCACAGGTGGATACAGCAGTAGTCTTGTCTTATCCTAATACGTTCGTTCAACGTATCGTTCGCTCCTTACTAGTAAAGCCTTCATCACGAGTCAACGACCAAGTGAAGTGAGCAACCGTGCATCTAAATAGAGCACTTATAACCGCGTGCGAATAGGATAGTAAAGTGTCAGAGCTTAGTGGAATAACGTCAAGTTCGACCTAGTTAATGTGAAGTACCGCGCACCGGAGAATCTACACCGGTGAATGCAGAGCCCTTTTCCGGCTGGATTATTATTATATTGCTTTGGTCCTGTTTGAGCGGAGGAGAATCGTCTACACCCCACTACTGGGTGGGATTTACCCGTGAGGAACATCACTCGAGCCCGTCTCTTGGAGAGGCTGGCCGGCTTTCACCTATGCTGCACGCATACTGGGATTACAGCTGCTGCTTTCGTCTGCCGATCAAGGAGTAATATACCGCCTCCCATAGCAGGAGCTTATTGAGTCCCCGTTGATCCAGACTTTGCATTCGAACATTTCCTCCCCCTGCTGGCTTACAACCGGTGGGAACCCCTACCAGTATCTCCCGCTGCCTTTATTAGTGTACCATATATATAATTCCTAAGATACAGGTAGTATTATTATCTCCTGCGTAATATGAGAATGGACATATGTTATTGATTTGCCTACGCACATTCCTTTGCCTTATAAGCGCATCCAAAGTAAAGTATATTATGTACTATCATTGCTGCTAATAAATACTTAAACCCAGTTTTGTGTGGAACCGAGTCATTGTGGGAAGTGTTCATCATAAGATACCTGTGTACTGTATGGCCAGTAGTAATGTACATAAGACAGTAGTGGTTTAATGATACCATACTTATTAATACAGTCAGGGAATTGTACCCCTCAGTTACAATTGGTCCTTTGAGCCCCGGATAAGAATTAGCGTAATATTAATATAATATTAATATTAACATGGCCGATGATGAACACTCCACAAACGGTTCTCCTAAGCTAGATCGCCCGGAGCGCAGACGGCAGCCACCTCTTCACCTAGAGGACTACGTTGTCAGTCCAATACCTAGCTTTAAAAAGAAGTTAAATGCGGATAAAATAACTAAAGCGGATAGTAAAAGTATGCCAAACCCTAACGACCAGGCGACCCCGCCAGTAGAGACCCTAGTGGGTTCTAACGTAACTGACCAAGCTCACGGGGGGGACCAGGAGGGACATGACATGACTTTACCCCCCGCCGACGCCAAAGAGGTAGTCCCCGGAGAGCTCCAGGATAAAGAAAGCGCTCCAGGGACGGAACCCGACCCACTACCAGAAGAGACGCACACCCAGGAGATGGATCTCCTCGGAGCGCGACAGGAAAACGGATCTCCAACGAGCACTGCCAGAAGCCGATCACCTCCGCCTGTGTCTTCCCCCAGCGAAGCGGACAAGATGCTGGCGCAGGCACTCATCGCCACCCTGGCAGCCTCTACCGAACGCGATCGACTTCAGGGTGAACGCGATCGACTCCAAGCGCAACAGACGAGCGAGCGCGAACAAGCTGCAGACGAACGAGAGCGCCTTCACGCGCAACTCCAAGCGCAAGCCCTCCGTGAACGCGAACATTCTGCAACCGAGCGAGAGCGCTTCCAGGCGCAACAAAGGAGTGAAGACGACCGCATAAGACTGGAGACCAGACGCCTTCAGACGGAAGAGAACATTGAGAGAAGCCGCGCCGATGCACAGTGCGCCGCCGCCAATGCACAGCGCGCCGCCGCCCATGCCAGCGCCAATGCACAGTGCGCCGCCGCCAATGCACAGCGCGACGCCGCCCAGGCCAGCGCCAATGCGCAGCCCGATGCCGCCAATGCCCAGCGCGAAGCAGTGCGCAAAGCCGCCCATGCCCAGCGCGAGGCAGAGCGCGACCGGCTGCAGGCGCAGCTGATGGACAAATTGATTACCATGGCGACACCCCCTCACTCCGCACGGAGCTCCCGGAGATCGTCACGATAAGGGTCTAGGACACATTCCCCTACCCGACCAAGCGACCCGGGACCCCGCCAACAGGAGGATCCTGTCCACGTCTCCGAACCCCCTCCCCGGCCGGTCCATACGAGACCCAGCAACCGGGAAGAACCGAACCACGCCGAGAGACTGAACAGAAGACTCCAGGACCTAGCAGAGGAAGAGTGAATGAATGAATGAATGAAAACTTTATTTAACAGATTGCAGAATGGGTACAATACAGTACGGCTCAATACATACAATTGTTAAGGGGATGCAGACCTGAGAAAGACGTTTGTCTTGTTTCCATCAGGGTCCCCCATTTTCAATTCATATAGACATATATGACATACATGACATACAGATAGTCAGTACTGCTACATCTATACATTTATGACATACCAGATTTGCAAATACAGTACTGTTTGTGATACAGAAGGAGTCAAGAAAAGGGAGTATATACATTTGACGTAGAAACTGTACATTGGAGGTTGGGTGGGGGGGGTCGGGTACATTGGGATATTGACAACCATACTGGGTAATTTACATTGGAGGTGGTTGGGGGGGGGGGGGGGGGGGCGGGGGGCACACTGTATAAACAAGTAACACTGTACATTGAGGGGGGGGGGGAGGAGACACTGTACAAACAAACACAATTGTACATTGAACTATTGACAAAACCATACTAGGTAAATGACTGTACATTGGAGGGGGTTGGAATGATTGGGTTAGGATATTTACAGGGGCCAGTGTTGAATTGCAGTCTCCCGTAGGTGTCCCTTGAGAGAGGTTTTGAAAGTGGGTAGTGATCCACATTCCTTTACAGCTTTGGGTAGGGCGTTCCACATTGATGTGGCATAATTGCGAAACGTGTTTAGTCCCTTATTTGAGCCGAATCTGGGTTTGACATGATTTGTGGAGCTCCCTCTGGTGTTGTGATCGTGGTATTCACTGACCTTTGGGAAGTATTTTGACATGTACATGGGTACCTTGGTCGTGTAGTGTATCTTGTAGACCAGGCCCATTGCAAGTTGTTGTACTCTGTCGTCTACTCTAAGCCATCCTAGGTTGTCGAAGTGGGCAGGGGTGAGGTGGGTTCTAGGAGTAAGGTCAAGCAGTAGTCTGACCAGTTTGTTTTGAGATGTTTGTAATTTTGTTTTTAGCGCCTTTGAGGTGCTTTGGTACCATGAGGTGCAAGCATAGTCGTAGTACCCCTGAATGAGTGCTCCTGCCAGAGTCTTCAGGGTGTTCTTGTTTACCAGAGAGGAGATCCGGTACAAGAATCGAGTTCGTTGGTTGACTTTTTTTATTACATTGGATGCCATTTTGTCACAGGAGAGATTAGCCTCTAGGATGGACCCCAGGTAGGTAATTTCATCTTTCCTTGTGACAATATTGTCACCCACTGTAACTGAGAAGCCGTCGGTCTTGCTGAGTTTGTTATTTGAACCGAAGAGAATGGACTCTGTTTTGCCCATGTGTAATGATAGTTTGTTATCAGCGAGCCATATGCAGATTCTGCCTAGTTCCGAGCTGAGGGTTTTTTCAACCTGTAACTTGTTCTTGTCAGAGACCAGCAGGGTCTCTGACAAGGAGGAGGAAGAGGAGGAATGTCAAGCCGACCAGCAGCAACGTACTCTGGACCAGGAGGCCCAGTACAGCCCCGACCAGCAGCAACGTACTCTGGACCAGGAGGTCCAGTACAGCCCAGACGTCAGCCCCGAGGCCCTGCGCTACAAACCCCCGACTCAACTCACGGGTGAGTTTGACGCACCGCCAGCCCCGAGGAACAGCACCTGGGTACCCGACCTTCGGTACCCACCAAGTACCAGCCCAAGACGACACGCACGGGGAGACTCGCCCCGGAGGCCTCTCCCCCAACGCTCACCGATGTGCCAGCCATCCATGGCATCGTACCTTGGCACACCGACGTTCCCGGACTTCACACACGAGAACAGAGCACAGTACACAGAGCTACGAATGTGCTTAGAGACAATGATGTCCGATGTACCGGATGAAACGTACAAGTATGCTATCCTACTCAAGCACCTGAAGGTGCCCAGAGCGCACAATATAGCGCTGGCATATTCCAACTCTACTACCCCATACACCGCGGCTCTAGTAGCGCTCGACCAACGTTATGGACGCATATGGGACTACGTGATACAGGAGATAAGAGACATTGACCGTCTCCCCCCAGCCAGAGACAACAGAGCATTGGATGACCTCTCTATCAAGGTACAGTCCCTGGTAGGGATGCTGGGGGCCCAAAAGGAAAAGGGGATATACGAACTGTACGCTAACTCTAATGTAGAGAGAATATTAGAGAAGCTCCCTCCCGCCCGACAAGAGCGTTTTCGGCGGCAGAGAGACCACCGCGACCCCAACGGTCCAGAGGCATCCCTCCTAGACTTGTCTGATTTCCTCGCCAGGGAGGTCAGCAGCCTACGACTGGACACGTTCGTATGGAGTGGACCAAGCCCAAGACCAGGACCTCAGGGATCAAATGATAACCGCCGGTCGGTGACCGTTATGCACCAAGCCGAATCAGTACCGCAGCACAAGAACCACAACACCCCCTCGACGAAAGAGGAGTGGAAGATTGAATGCCAGTACTGTGAAGGAGAACATCGGCTATATCAATGCGACACTTTCGGGAAGCTGATCACGGATGAGGTGAGTCAGTGGATCAGGGACCACCGCCGCTGCTTCCGCTGCGCGCACAGCCACCTGGCAGCCAAGTGCCGCTTGAAGAAGAAGTGTAGCAGGTGCGGCGGCACCCACTTGGAGGTCCTGCATGACATCAACAGGCGTCAGCCAGGACAACAGAGTGGGCCCGTCGCGGTAATGTACCATGCCGAGGCGGTGGCACCAGTACCAAAGATCCACCAGACCGCTCCCTGGTGTCCCGACTGCTACAGCAGACACTGGGAGACACGGTGCTACTCGGACGACCGCGAGTCGGCACCACCCCAGACGATCCAAAGCAACCGACCAACAGGAGTGCTCCACATTGACCAGCATAGCGGAACCCCCCGAGTGGTCAGAGTGCTCCTGAGCTACGAGGACAAGGTCCTGGACACTTACGCCGTCCTGGACGATGGGTCTGAAAAGACTCTCCTCCTCGCTTCCGCCGCAGCCCAGTTGGGCCTGCGGGGTGCCAAAGGTACCATGACCATACGCACCATCAGAAGGGACCAGAAGACCATAAAAGGTGAAAAGGTCTCCTTCAAGATAGCAGCGGTGGACCAGCCCGAGAAGCAGTATAGTATAACCAACGTCTTCACCAGCCACGACATAGGCCTGTCTCAGTACACCTACCCCATCCCACAGCTGATGGCTAAGTATGTGCACCTACGTCAACTACCTATACCGCTTATCGACGGTGCCACACCGACCCTGCTCATCGGCTCCGACCACGCGGACCTCATTCTCCCAATTGAGGCGGCCCACATCGGACCCAAAGGATGCCCAGTCGCGGTTCAGACCCGACTGGGATGGACGCTCCAGGGCCCCCTTTACGGACTTGACAGTCAACCCACGTCTACACGCTGCCTACACACAAAGGCGAGCGACACCGGCCACTCCCTCGTACAGCCCGTTGAGAGGCTATTGACATTGATCGAGAGGCCTGTGAGAGAACCGTGGGCACAAGAGGGAGTTCGGAACTTCACCCCCCTCAGCTGCGCTCCAGACGTAGCTGACCTCGAACCCAGCACCCCGAGCAACTCCTTGACGGGGCGGCCAGAACCGGCCCCTCCTCAGACGGGGTACAGAGCAAACAAGAGAAACAGACGGAGGAGGAGGAGGCACAGCCAAGCACAGATCAAAGCAGTCTCAGGCCCGCTTCCTCCTAAACCCCCCTTCATCCCGTCCAGTCGTCATGATCATAGACCAGTCACTACCCCGAGCTGCGTGGCCGGCCGGCCGCTTAAGCAAAGTGATCACTGGTGCCGACGGAAAGGTCAGAGCGGCAGAAGTGCTCGGACCAAGGGCGGACATACAACCGTCCCGTGGCGAGGCTGATAGAGTTGCCAAGGCTCCCCGACTCGCTTAATGACGACCATGACCCACTGACTTTGTGAACTGCCCTACCCTCACAACGGACATTGAGTAGTGGACAGTGCGGTTAATCTGTCTCTGCTTATCTAATTAGGTGGGACTAATTAGGAGGCGGCTGTTACAAAGGGTCAGATTAAACCGAATATATATATTTATTGCTTGAGATCCCATGTATACTATTTGTATATCGTCTGATATCCCTTGTGTATTCTTTGTACATATACACGGAATATCCCTTTAACCTAGTACAGACCATAATATTTGGTTCTCCTATTGGACAGCGGTCTCTTAGGCGCCATTGCCATACCCCCAGAGTCTAGTTCAAAGTCACCGCTAAGACATGTCTGTACATGCCCGGCTTTGCCCAGGAATACGAGACAGAAATAAGGTTGGCACTAGATTATTCACCGTACGTATAAATACGTCGCAGGTGGATACAGCAGTAGTCTTGTCTTATCCTAATACGTTCGTTCAACGTATCGTTCGCTCCTTACTAGTAAAGCCTTCATCACGAGTCAACGACCAAGTGAAGTGAGCAACCGTGCATCTAAATAGAGCACTTATAACCGCGTGCGAATAGGATAGTAAAGTGTCAGAGCTTAGTGGAATAACGTCAAGTTCGACCTAGTTAATGTGAAGTACCGTGCACCGGAGAATCTACACCGGTGAATGCAGAGCCCTTTTCCGGCTGGATTATTATTATATTGCTTTGGTCCTGTTGGAGCGGAGGAGAATCGTCTACACCCCACTACTGGGTGGGATTTACCCGTGAGGAACATCACTCGAGCCCGTCTCTTGGAGAGGCTGGCCGGCTTTTACCTATGCTGCACGCATACTGGGATTACAGCTGCTGCTTTCGTCTGCCGATCAAGGAGTAATATACCGCCTCCCATAGCGGAGCTTATTGAGTCCCCGTTGATCCAGACTTTGCATTCGAACATTTCCTCCCCCTGCTGGCTTACAACCGGTGGGAACCCCTACCAGTATCTCCCGCTGCCTTTATTAGTGTACCATAGATATAATTCCTAAGATACAGGTAGTATTATTATCTCCTGCGTAATATGAGAATGGACATACGTTATTGATTTGCCTACGCACATTCCTTTGCCTTATAAGCGCATCCAAAGTAAAGTATATTATGTACTATCATTGCTGCTAATAAATACTTAAACCCAGTTTTGTGTGGAACCGAGTCATTGTGGGAAGTGTTCATCATAAGATACCTGTGTACTGTATGGCCAGTAGTAATGTACATAAGACAGTAGTGGTTTAATGATACCATACTTATTAATACAGTCAGGGAATTGTACCCCTCAGTTACAATAATAATAATAATAATAATAATAATAATAATAATAATAATAATAATAATAATAATAATAATAATAATAATAATAATAATAATAATAATAATAATAATAATAATAATAATAATAATAATAATGTAATTTTTTTTTAAATAGATAGGCTGGTTAGCCATATGAAAACAAAGCTATAAGGCTTTAGTTAATTCAGATTATTGAAAAAAATAGTCACAGAAAATCCAATTGAAAAAGATTGTGTTACATTTACATTTACATTTAGTCATTTAGCTGACGCTTTTATCCAAAGCGACTTACAAGTTCTGTACGACAAGCCATCAGGAAGGGCACAACTCTATCAGCTGAGTAACAATGTTCATCAAAGTGTTGAGTGCTACAGTGTAGGTTAGTTTATTAGGACAAGTGCATGACAGTATGGTTAGTTAGGGTTAGATTTTTTTTTCTTTTTTTTAATTCAGATAATGGTTGAAGAAGTGCGTCTTTAGTCGACGGCGAAAGATTGGACGTGTTTCGGCTGTCCTAACTGGGGTGGGTAGTTCATTCCACCATTGTGGGGCAAGGACTGAGAATAGGCGACTTCTCTTTGATGACCCTCCCGGAGCTTGGATAGGAGTAGGTCTGAGGCGGCCAGAAGATGCAGAGCGTAGGGGTCTTGAGGGTGTGTAGTTAGAGACCATTGACCGGAGGTAGGCGGGAGCAGTTCCCTTTGCCGCACGGTATGCTAGGTCGAGGGCCTTGAAGCGGATTCGTGCAGCAATGGGGAGCCAGTTACATATCGTGAATCGTAAATATGTGTAGAAATATTGTGATATGATATTTTGGGCATATCTCCCACCCCTATTGTAGCCTATACATTGCATCAATTTACCCCTGCTATTGTGCCACAGAATGACCAATTATTGGGGATTTGTTCAGCTATATCAAGCAAACTGGACAGCAGCCGCGTATCTCCGGGAAATACACACAAAGTACATTTTAATTTTAGTTTTATTCTTTAGTCTTAACTCTTTCACTACCACACTATAAAAGGTTAACCATCTGTAGTGTGGTAGTGAAATGTTAACCTTTTGTAGTGTGGTAGTGAAAGGTTAACCTTCTGTAGTGTGGTAGTGAAAGCATTAACCCTTTGTACTGTGGTAGTGAAAGCATTAACCCTTTGTAGTGTGGTAGTGAAAGCATTAACCCTTTGTAGTGTGGTAGTGAAAGCATTAACCCTTTGTAGTGTGGTAGTGAAAGCGTTAATCCTTTTTGGTGTGGTAGTGAAATCATTAACCCTTTGTAGTGTGGTAGTGAAAGTCATCCAATCAGTCCTCTGATTTGCATGACAGGGATAGCGCTGAGCTTTCTTTACTGAAGAAGAATGCTCCACTTAAGCCACTGACACGATGTGTGTCCCTCTCGCGTCAATGCCAAGGCCCTCTTTTACAACACGCTGTTCTGTCCGCCCACACCAGGCGGGGTGGCTAAATTATCTTTGCAAGGTGAGATTCATGAGGCAGATTTATTTGAGGCAGAAATTGTCTGATGCAACAACGGTCTAATGGCGACTGTGTTTTCTTGTTGTGTACACACACAACAGGGGCAGTGAAGCACCATCTGTTCATCATAGGCCTGTATGGGCTATTGTTGAAACAGCCTATGTTTGTGTGTGTTTTGATTTGGTTACAGAGGTCATGCCACCTCTCCACAGTGTCAGCCTACTGACTTATAGTAAACCAGAGAAAATAGCACCACTGTTCTTATTACTGTTAACTTATTACTATACCACATATACCACCTTTATATCCTATTATTATTTTTATTTTTATTATTTGTAAATATTCTTTTTATGTATATCCGACCTACTCTGTATTGTCTGATGTCCAGTGCATGGCGTCTCAGTTGTACTGTGGAACTTTTTAAGCCGTTGATATATCTTCACACCTTTGTCACCATTCATTTTATTTGGCAAATTAGAGTGTTTTTCTGAGGTCGATTACTGTATCATCAGAAGCATCCATAAAGAGCCACTCTTGATGTTTAAATCCCATCTAGTCTCTTGTGGAGGCTGCACCAAGGATGATCCTCACAGGACATCAGGGCCATTAGGGGATAAATTGTCAGGAAAGATATATATTGTCTTTTTGCAAGAGTCATTTGTTAATCCCTGGATTCCCAATGAAGCGTCCCCTCCCACTAAATGGCAATGCTGCGGCGTGACCTTGCGGGGTGGACTTTGAATGATGCGTGTATGCCACGGAGGCAGCGATATACAGAGGGGAGAGGCAGGCTTTTCCACCTAAGTGCCTTTGAAGGTGCGAGCGGAGGAGCTGAAGGCCCTGGCGTCGACTGGCGAGTCTAACGGACTGGAAACAAGGCTTTATATTCAGCAATTTATGAGGGGAGTGGGTAGGTGGGAGGAGGAGGAGGAGAAGGAGAGGGGGGGTTGGGGTGGATCATCGGGGACCTTGGGAGGGGAAATGAAGGACATCATCCGAGACAAACTCTCGTCGGCAGACGCTGGGAGGAGAGAGACATGGCGCGCTAACAGGAGCAAATGGGAACGCTTCAATCTCGGACTGACGGGTGGCTTTAGAAGGCTTCTCTCTCTCTCTCTCTCTCTCTCTCTCTCTCTCTCTCTCTCTCTCTCTCTCTCTCTCTCTCTCTCTCTCTCTCTCTCTCTCTCTCTCTCTATCCCTCTCTCGCTCTCTGTCTCTCTCTATCTCTCTTTATTGTCTGACACCCACGCCCCATACACTCCTGAGCACAGCCCTCAGTTCTGTCTCACTGACAGATGACAAGACAGAGAGAGAGAGAGAGAACAGAGAGATGGGGAGAAAGAGATGAGAGAGAGAGAGACAGTTAGGGAGAGAGAGAGAGCCAGGGAGACAGTGAGTGAGCAAGAGAGAACATGTGAAGAGGGAGAGATAGGAATGGAAAAAGACAGGTAGGGAGAGGTGGAGATAGAGAGCAAGTGTACGGGAGAATGAGACATACACTGCAAGAAAAAAAGCTGCAAGAAAACGGTAAATGTCTGGCATCAATGGTTGCCAAATACTTACTGTCAAATTACAGTAAAATCAAATACATTTACAGATTACAACCTTTATATGGTTAATATTTTGATAAAAGGTAATTTACTGTATCTTTATGGCATTTACACTTAAAGTAGAAAAACAAAAGTAATCTGTAAAATAATACAGTGAATTTCCCGTGAAAAAACATTTCTTTTTTACAGTGTAGGCAAACAGACAGACAGAGGGGGGAAACTAAGCAGAATGTGTGGGAGTCTAAAGAAAATAATGCAATATTCTTCATAATTGCTCCTGTCTGTCCTTCTCCTGGTGTTCTGTTGGCAGTGTCTCTCTCTCTCTCTCTCTCTCTCTCTCTCTCTCTCTCTCTCTCTCTCTCTCTCTCTCTCTCTCTCTCTCTCTCTCTCTCTCTCTCTCTCTCTCTCTCTCTCTCTCTCTATCTCTCTCTCTCTCTCCCTCTCCCTCCCTCTCTCCAGGATGATTGTGTTGGCAGGTATGGCACTAGCAGGTGATTAATCCCTCTGGGGGAGTCAAAACAACCTTAACCTGCCTCTCAGTGTCACAACATTAGCTCAGGGGAAATGCACACCAGTCCAATAGTCCATAGTACATTGTTCCACAACAAAAGGCTGCGTAAAACACTTGAAGATTCTTTGAAGAAATGACAAGGTGGCTGAAGTTGGTGTCTGAGCCACATTTTCTACACTGGGATGCCTGTGAAAACAACACATGCTGTGTGATGTAATTGTTAAATCTTTGTGGGACTAAACATCCATGTCAAGTGTTCCTTTATTAATCCCCCTGGGAAAACTCACCTTCTATCCCTCTCTCTCACACACACTCACACACTCACACTCTCTCTCACAGTCTAATGCTAAGTCTGAATGCTTCTACCCTTCTCCTCTTGGCGTGAAAGTTCAGTACCAGATCAGTTCAGTACCAGACCAGTTCAGTACCAGACCAGTTCAGTACCAGTACCAGACTAGTTCAGTACCAGAGTGGGCTGTCCCTGAAGCCTGTTTTTGGGATTCAAACTTCGTCAGGGTTTTTCGAACGGATGTTTGAACCTTCGTGTTTAACTCATTCCCCGCCAACAACGATTATACTCGTTATTGGGCGCCATCGCTTGAACGCCAACAACGAGTATACTCGTTATTTGATCGTTATTTCTTTTATTCGATATTTCTATTCATTACAGGCACACAGACTCTGGGTTAACATGGGGAATCACCCTCAGAATGCCAAAGTGCAATATCGGCTGCATCCTCCCAGGAGGCAGTATCGAGCACCCTCTGAAACCTTTTATCTTGGCCTGTGCAACGATCAAATGTCTCCGGGTGCACTTTTCTTTGTCAGGCGAGACGAGCGGTTCTCCCGATTGCATTGACGCGCGTCAAATACCCCCGATCCATATGTTGTGGTGGGTTATGTCGTGGACCAGATGGAGATCAGATGGACCAGATGGCGATCAAACAATTGGAATATTATTTTTGGAATACTCCCGATCACAGGTAAGGACTATCGGACGCCAATTCTAGCTTGATTGTGCAATGCTTTATACCGATCCAGCTGATCAACATGTTTAGTGTTCATATACTATAATAGTATAATACTATAATATTAATGTAGCCTAATCTTTATCTGCAACTGTGAAGAAAAACCCCATTGGTTTAAAGTAGGGCTGGGACTTTATCGCATTAATTTCGATTAATTAACTACAGAATTAAAAGTAAAAACAATTTATGCATTTAATCGCATGATGATTTTTCTTTATTGTGTAAAAATGTTACCTTTCAAAGGAGACCAGACTTATGCATGTGCTATAAGTATAAAGTATAATAAATCACAAATTCTTTTTTTAGTCTGGTTTGTTCATAAAAATAAAACGAAATTGAGATCAATCAAGAGCATTTTTTTCCCAATGGTCAACTGTTCTGGAATGTACTTGAAAGTACTGCGTTTTACTTTTACCTCGAAAGTGCTTGAGTTTACAAAAGGTCATTTGCGCTATATATATATTATTCCTAAAATCGCTGCACTTTGTAAAAAATTGCATTGATCTGTTGGTCTGTGTAGTATAATACAGGATTTTACTGCTTACCTTAAACGTATGTATAATGTATACTCATTTATTCACTCGTATACCAAAATGTATTTGAATTGAAAAAAATATTGATATAATTATATAATAATAATAATAATAATAATAATAATAATAATAATAATAATAATAATAATAATAATAATAATGATAATAATGATAATAAATAATAATAATAACTAGACAATTGCGCGCGGGGGAAATTGTGAAAGTGTGGGTGACGCCTGTGCACCGCCGGCCAACGGGGGAGAGGGTCTCTCGCGAGTCTCTATGACAAACGGTTCAAAGGATACAAAAAGGGGGCGCGGCCTAAGGATCGGGGGAGTGGTCAACATAGACCAATCAAAGAGGATATCCCTACTGAGTGCAATGACACAACCCGCAACAATATTACACTATTACACTATTACACAATATTACACTATTACACACTATTACACACTATTACACACTATTACACACTATTACACTATTACACTATTACACTATTACACTATTACACACTATTACACTATTACACTATTACACACTATTACACTATTACACACTATTACACTATTACACTATTACACACTACACTATTACACACTATTACACACTATTACACTATTACACTATTACACACTATTACACACTATTACACTATTACACACTATTACACTATTACACACTATTACACACTATTACACTATTACACTATTACACTATTACACACTATTACACTATTACACACTATTACACACTATTACACTATTACACACTATTACACACTATTACACTATTACACTATTACACACTATTACACACTATTACACACTATTACACACTATTACACTATTACACACTATTACACACTATTACACTATTACACACTATTACACTATTACACTATTACACACTATTACACTATTACACACTATTACACTATTACACTATTACACACTATTACACTATTACACTATTACACTATTACACACTATTACACTATTACACACTATTACACACTATTACACACTATTACACACTATTACACACTATTACACACTATTACACTATTACACTATTACACACTATTACACTATTACACACTATTACACTATTACACACTATTACACTATTACACACTATTACACTATTACACACTATTACACACTATTACACTATTACACACTATTACACAATTACACACTAGTACACACTATTACACTATTACACACTATTACACTATTACACACTATTACACACTATTACACTATTACACACTATTACACTATTACACTATTACACACTATTACACACTATTACACTATTACACTATTACACACTATTACACTATTACACACTATTACACACTATTACAATATTACACTATTACACACTATTACACTATTACACACTATTACACTATTACACTATTACACACTATTACACACTATTACACTATTACACACTATTACACTATTACACTATTACACACTATTACACACTATTACACTATTACACTATTACACTATTACACACTATTACACTATTACACACTATTACACACTATTACACTATTACACACTATTACACTATTACACACTATTACACTATTACACACTATTACACTATTACACACTATTACACTATTACACTATTACACAATATTACACTATTACACACTATTACACTATTACACACTATTACACTATTACACACTATTACACTATTACACTATTACACACTATTACACTATTACACTATTACACACTATTACACTATTACACTATTACACACTATTACACTATTACACACTATTACACACTATTACACTATTACACACTATTACACTATTACACACTATTACACTATTACACTATTACACACTATTACACTATTATACACTATTACACTATTACACTATTACACTATTACACACTATTACACTATTACACACTATTACACACTATTACACTATTACACACTATTACACACTATTACACTATTACACTATTACACACTATTACACTATTACACACTATTACACACTATTACACTATTACACTATTACACACTATTACACTATTACACACTATTACACTATTACACACTATTACACTATTATTACACTATTATTACACTATTACACACTATTACACACTATTACACACTATTACACTATTACACACTATTACACTATTACACAATATTACACTATTACACACTATTACACTATTACACTATTACACACTATTACACTATTACACACTATTACACTATTACACTATTACACACTATTACACTATTACACTATTACACACTATTACACTATTACACTATTACACACTATTACACTATTACACACTATTACACTATTACACTATTACACACTATTACACTATTACACCGAGTACAATGGCACAATCCGCAAGTCTCTACGACAAACGGTTCAAGAGATACACTGAGGGGGTGTGGCCTAAGGGGGCGTGGTCTAAGGATCGGGGGAGTGGTCAACATCGACCAATGAAAGGTGGTCAACATCGACCAATGGCACAATCCGCAAGTCTCTACGACAAACGGTTCAAGAGATACACTGAGGGGGTGTGGCCTAAGGGGGCGTGGTCTAATGATCGGGGGAGTGGTCAACATCGACCAATGAAAGGTGGTCAACAGGGGGAGTGGTCAACATCGACCAATGAAAGGTGGTCAACATCGACCAATGGCACAATCCGCAAGTCTCTACGACAAACGGTTCAAGAGATACACTGAGGGGGTGTGGCCTAAGGGGGCGTGGTCTAAGGATCGGGGGAGTGGTCAACATCGACCAATGAAAGGGGGTCAACATGGACCAATGAAAAATGAAAGAGGATATCCCTACTGAGTACAATGACACAACCCACAAGACAGAGGGCGCTGTCAGCAATTCAGTAGTGCAACACAGTGATGGCCAATGATGGGTTAAGTGGATGATGTCATTGGCAGCTCAGCCACGAGCCACACAGCTGAACCAATCATGAGTGAGCCATGCGCCACACAGGTGAAGCAATCACTATGACTTGCATATTTTCTATCCAATGCATTTCTATGGAGGCAGATGCATGACTGCATTGTCACGTTGATTAAAAGAAAACTATAAGAGATGAAGCGTTGTGACGCGCACATGAGCACTACAACGAGTAGGCGAAGGGTTGTGCGCGATATTGTGGCATTCGTGCGATATTGTGGCACTCCTTCGGCGATCGGAACAGAAGGCTAAAAAATAGTGTGAAAAATGTGATTTCTAGAGGGCGATTGCATGGCGGTCAATGGGGAGGAGAACCTTCAAACAAATGGTCGTCAGTTGAGATAGAAATGTCCAATTCCATTTATTTTTCTTTTGTGAGCGGGATGACAGCCGTGTCATCGTTTTGATGTGTTTGTTTTATTTCTACGTCCAAAATTGAGATCACACTCGCAATTCACCCAAGGTAGGGGGAAAAAGATTATTTCAGCTGCTACACTCTAAAATGCAATGCATTCCCAATGGGACCGAAATTTTACCGTTTAAAGTCGATTCGTAGCCAGACGGTGCGGTGAAACTTTACGAGTTCGGAGACCGGTGTTGCCATAGGCAAGCCGCTCGTTTTGATACCTTTCACGTGTATGGGGCGCGAACGCTTACGTGTTGCAAAGTGTTTGCAAAATCGGTGGAATAAATAAATAAATAAAAAGAGTATGGATATGTATAGTGTGGGTGACCTGGCAAAATCGGTGGAATAAATAAATAAATAAAAAGAGTATGGATATGTATAGTGTGGGTGGCAACCTGGCTTCGCCAGGTCACCCACACTAATAATAATAATAATAATAATAATAATAATAATAATAATAATAATAATAATAATAATAATAATAATAATAATAATAATAATAATAATAATAATAATAATAATAATAATAATAATACTACATTCGATTTATAGTGCACTCTACATTTGGAAACCAAATCTCAGAGTGCTACAGGGTAAAAACAGACTTTAAAAGGCAATTAAAAGACAAGGCATAAAACCATAAAAAAAGGGATACAACACACAAGGCATGTATAAAAAGGTTAGGGAAGGCTTTTGTGAAAAGGTATGTTTTAAGTCCTCTTTTAAAGGAAGCAGTGGTTTGTGGTGCTCTGACGTAGTCAGGGAGGGCATTCCAATTAAAATGCAATTAAAATGTGATTAATTTCAATTAATGAACTATAAAGTCTCGAATTAATTCGATACACATTTTTAATCGAGTCCCACCACCACTAGTTTAAACAGAATGAATAGACACAGACCTTCATAACGAATGAAGGTCCGAAAATTCGAACGTTTGGGCTCAACCAGACCAGTTCAGTACCAGACCAGTTCAGTACAAGACCAGTTCAGTACCAGACCAGTTCAGTACCAGACCTGTATTTACAAGACAACGCTCTCCTTGACTCACAGTGTGACGTAAAGGGGTCAAAGCCACATGGATGTTCACAGAAGGAGATGCGTCGCTGTGGAGAAGCAAGGCAGGAAAGCCACCAGCAACCAAAACAAAGACATGGACAGTGGGAAAGATCAGAGAACTCCTCAGCACTGGAAGAGAATTTCTAAACGTGTTGCTTTCAGACCCAAGGGAGAGCTAATAGCCTTCCATGGATCTGATATGTCAGGTTATTTGTATGTGTGTGTGTCAAGTCAAGTCAAGTCAGTTTTATTTATATAGCACATTTCCAGGCAGCGGCAGCTGGCACCAAAGTGCTTCACAAGCAAGTTGATAAAAACAAAATAATGTGATGTAAGGTATAAGATTAAAAACATAATAAAGCAATGAAAGCAACAAAAACAAAACAATATGGTGCAAGATATAAGATTAAAAACATAATAAAGCAATGAAAGCAATAAAAACTGGTAGGACACGGTAAAACAAAGAGGATAGAAGGGCCAGGGGTCTAGTGGTGATTAAGTAGGGGGGAAGGCCAAGGAGAACAGGTAGGTTTTCAAGAGTGATTTAAAAGCCTGCACGGTCTGGGCGGTCCGTACGCTGAGGGGGAGGCTGTTCCACAATCTAGGCGCTGCGGTGGAGAAAGCTATGTCTCCCCTAGTCTTGAGCCTGGTTCTGGGCACCACCAATAGCAGCTGGTCAGCTGATCTGAGGGATCGGTGGGGGGTGTGGCGGTGCAAGAGCTCGGACAGATAGGGAGGAGCCGTGCCATTTAATGATTTAAAAACATTTAGGGCTAATTTAAAATCGATCCTAAAGCTAACAGGCAGCCAGTAGAGCGAGGCCAAAACTGGGCTGATGTGTTCGTGTTTTCTTGTTTTGGTGAGGAGGCGCACGGCTGCGTTCTGCACCAGTTGTAGGCGGCGGAGGAGGGATTTATCGATGCCCGTGTATAGAGCATTGCAGTAGTCGAGGCGAGTGGTGACAAAGGCATGTATCACCGTCTCTAGGTTACTTTGGGAGAGGTATGCCTTTTCTTCGCCAGGAGTCTAAGGTGGTAAAAATTGTTTTTAACTATGGCGCTGACCTGTTTGTCGAATTTAAAATTGCTGTCGAAGATGACCCTGTGTGTGTGTGTGTGTGTGTGTGTGTGTGTGTGTGTGTGTGTGTGTGTGTGTGTGTGTGTGTGTGTGTGTGTGTGTGTGTGTGTGTGTGTGTGTGTGTGTGTGTGTGTGTGTGTGTGTGTGTGTTTTTTTTTTTTTAAAAGCTAGGCTACAGGTTTTACCATCGATGCTCAACCTTTCCATCTGATTCCCTGGCAGTCATAGCCCACACTGCATACACCATGGTCACGAACAGAAACCATGTCTCACATACTCAATGGCTGTCATGCATACAAAGGGCTCTACATTTGTAGGCATGATAGGATCGTGGATCTGATTGCAGACAGTATCAGTAGTTCCACACTCGGGTCACCTGCAACATATAAGCTGTATAAGCACACCAGTGTGAAGCCATATATGCTCAATCTGTATAGGGACAATTCACTGTTCTCTGATATTTCAGCAAACACCCCCGATGTTGTTGTTGTTGTTAATGAGAATAACAGTGTTATGGTTTGTAACCGACCCCAATCGCACAACACAAGACAGGTATGAGAGTAAGCCAAAACAGGGCAAAATATTTATTATAGAACAAAAAGCGGCACAGTCCCTTTAAGGGAGAACACAAAAACACTAGAGTCAAGGAAATATGGAAAATGCGGCACTGTGCCTTTAAGAGGCGAACAGGCTAAGGGACTAAGGCTAAGGGCCAGGGCTAAGGGCCAGGGCTAAGTGTCAGGGCCAGGACCAGGGGCACTGGAGAGGGGGACAGGGACAGAGGCCCGGAGAGGCGGGCTGGAGATAGGGACAGAGAACAGGGTTAAGGCCTTGGACAGGGCGAGGGCCAGAGCTGCTTACAGGGATGAGGACAGGGTTCCGACGGCGGAGGCCTGGCACGGGGACAGGGGCCCGACGGCGGAGGCCTGGCACGGGAACAGGGGCCCGACGGCGGGGGCCTGGCACGGGGACAGGGGCCCGACGGCGGAGGCCTGGCACGGGGACAGGGGCACGACAGCGGGGGCCGGGCACGAAGATCCTCCTCCCGTCCTCGGATGCTGCAGACGGGCAGCGCAGAACACAGGGGGTCCCAGGGGACCGGGGCGAGAACACGCCATCCTCCCGTGGAAATAGGGAGCGATGACGAGTCGGGGTCCGAGGGGAACGGGATGAGCACACGCCATCCTCCCGTGGAATACTAGGGAGCGACGACGAGCCTCACCCCAGGAACGAGGATCACGAAGAGACGCCTTCCTCCCGTGGAATCGGGAGCGATGGCGAGCCGCCTTGACGTCTGGAGTGGGAACAAGGGAGAGCGTTTATAGAAGCGTTCGGAAGACATGAGGCGGTTCATCGAGACCTGATGAAGACACAGCAGGCGATTGGTCAAGCCGCACACGAGACACAGAGACTGGAGCACGAACTGGCTAGACAGAATGAACTGCTGAGTGGTACAGTTTGTGATATCATGCCCTGTGCTCCGTTGCCCGAACAGGGAACTGGGCCGCGACAGGGTGATGAAAGCCGCGGGCGGGGTGAGTTTCCAGGCCCCTCCCCACTCCAGGCTCAAAGGACGGCAGCTGAAAGGAACAGGTATGTGGCTTTCTCCCCGGAACAGGCTCAAGGGGGGCGGGCCAACAGATGGACTGTCGGATACAGGCGGGGGGCCCACAGGGCCCCACAACCGAGGGGACGGGGACAGGGACAGGTTTGCTGGTCCTGTGGACTGAAAGGTCATTTTCAAAGGTCATGTCTGCAGAGGCCATCCGCAGAATAGAAAAATATAGATAGGTATTAAAGAATAAAAATAAATTGAATAAAAAATACTACTGATTAGAATAAAAATAGAAGAGAAGATATATAGATAGGTTAGATGATTAGATTATGTGTGTAAGTTACTAAAAGAATGTGTGACTAACTTGGAGAGTGGAAGATGGAGTAACTGACATTTGCATGAGCTAATCGTACTAACAAAAACTGGTGGTTAAACAGTTAATATTAGACATTTAATATTAAACAGAGGAATGATGTGACACTACTTCAGATAGTGACCAGTAGTAATTATCCATGCTTGAGCAATAATCAGATTGGTCAAAGCATGGACTGCATGATAAAGAAATTAAGAAGATGATATTGGTAGACGGACATTAAGAACCATGAATAATAGATATAGGAGTTTATTTATTTTTATTTCCTAGTTTTTTATAAGCAATTTCTGCCTCAGGCCGGAAGTATTCATTTTGTTTCTTCTTTTGATTTTTTTCTTTCTCTTTCTTAGTGTATACGGGGGTGGTTATGCCCCCAGATAATAGGTTGATTTTGTTTCTTAGGGCGTGGTTGAAAAACGACACGTACAATTTTTGTTTATTGTTTTCATTTGTGTGTTTTGGCATGTTTTTCTTTGTTTTTTTTTTCTTTTCTCTATTTTTTTCTTAGGAATCTGACAGGCTGGGAGTGATCTCTCACCGGTCAGGATAGGAGGATGGTGGCGACACAGCGGGACTGGTAGGATATGTCTAAATAATGGACTGAGAACAGGGTGAATGGACTGGAGCTGGTTCATGGTTTTGTTCTCCGCTCATTAAGAATCCAGATTTAGGATCTGGGAGGTTGTGTCGCGATTGGTGGTAAGTGTTGGAAAAACATGATTCTCTGTACATAGATAAGCTCAGTAGATTTTGGTCGCCATTGGCCAAATAGCTTTTGTGTAAGGTATAATATAATAATATAATAATGCAGGACCTGTATTCAGCATGCAACGACACTCAATGTTTTAGTGGTACACACAGCGGTTAGTTTAGCACACACACCGGAACACACACGCATGCATTGTCTCTTTAGGATCGCAGATGCGATTTGTCTCTGCGATTAACCCATCCCGTCATCCTTCCCCCCCAAGGGCAGCCGGGAGCAGACAGGCGTCAACGTGAGCCGCGCCAGGGGACCAATCCAAGTGCTCCTGTCCGTCTTCGTCAAGGACGCCACAGCGTTAGCGATCTGTTGTTGTGCATGTTTTTCCATTGGGTTTATCTTATCAGGGGGGAAACCCTTGCGAGCACGGGGAGAACATGCAAACTCCACACAGAAAGGCCTGGGAGATACCCCACCTGGGTACCTGGCATCATGGAAACCTGGTCCCCAAGCGGGAATCGAACCCTGGACCTTCTTGCTGTGAGGTGACAGTGTTAACCACTACACCACCGTGCCGCTAGGTGTGGACATGTGTAATTGATAATTGGCTTGTGGGGGACTCTGACGGCTTGTTAGAGGCTGACAGAGCGTGTGAGAGATGTGTGTTTAAAGGCGACTGTGGTTTGTTGCCGTGCGTATAGGGTCTGCTGGAGGAGGGGTCTCGTCAGTACTGGCTGTCCGAGCCCCCAGGAAGCTGTCCAGAAACGGAGGTATGATTGTGAAAATGATATTCCACACTCATAGGGTGGTGGGGTATACTACTGTGTTGAACTTGAGACATTGGTCTAGTAAATAGAGTACAGCACAAAGTAATGAGAGACATGTGAATTTTTTGAATATTAACAATAAAGAGCCATGAAATATATAGATAACTAATTTGGAGAAAAATGTATTGTCAATACAGAACAGTAGAGATGTATCTGAGCGAAAATGTGATATTCCAATCAAGTTGTCTGTTGTACATAACAAATCCAAATAGCAATAACAGGACAGAGGGAGAATTATTTTCCTTCTGTGAAGACTGGAGCAGTACCAAGACTGCCCACAACCGGAAGGAGCAGTGATTAGCACAAGTCCAGAAGGATGTCCTCGACCACAAAGAGTTAACAAGAAACCGCAGGAGGTTGATGAGGGATAACTGGCAGGATGAAAGCTAATGCTAATTGGGATCTCAGTGATCCATGGAGGGAGCAGAATTGTATATATTTTTTTATTTTTACGCTCCCTCTTTTCTTAGAACTGGTTAATCTTTTTGTGCGATGCAATAATCTTTTTCTTTCAGAGTCAGACACACAAAATAGACATTTGGATATTACACAATAAGTATAGTAAAATAAATAAAAAAACTGATAAATGGGACGATGTTCTCTTTGTATAGAGAAACGGACCTAGACTGGATGTCAACTTTTAATAACTGATAACTGTGTGTGAAAGTGAATAACGAGGGTGATGAATGGATCTGGTACTGTACAGAAATGAACTGTGTTTTAGAAATTCTTTAAATTTTAGTTTTTTTTAGGTAGTTTTGTAAAGTTAAAAAGTTATGGTATCTGTACGGTGTACGACCAGTTTGATTGAGAAGTTAATAGCAGGTATACGTGGGTATAGAAACCCACGATGGGGGACTGTCGTATATTTCCCTGCTCAAACTGTCAAATTAGTAGCCTAGTATCGCAAGGCTTCTTATAATTAGGGATGCCCGATATTACCGGCCTACCGATATTATCGGTTGATATTGGCATTAAAATGTAATATCGGAAATAAAATCGGTTAAAAAAAGTATTATTATTATTATATATATTTTTTTACATTTATTTAACCTTTGTTTACCCTGGCAAGCAAGTAAGAACAAATTCTTATTTTATTTATTGTCAAAAGTATGCATAAGTTGTGTTAATTCCACGACAAGAGATATGTAATGTTAATTACCTGAAATTATTCCGTTTTTTGGGGGGGGGGGGGGACCCTGCATATATCGGTATCGGTTGATATCGGTATCGGAAATTAAGAGTTCGACAATATCGGTATATCAGATATCGGTAAAAAAGCCAATATCGAACATCCCTAGTTATAATACACTAGTCTTTCTGTCCCCATAGAGGTACAGTATCACAGGGTTCTTATAATCCATTAGTCCAGCGGTTCCCAAACTTTTTTGGCCGTGCACCCCCTGTCACCTCCCGACCTGGCTGACGCACCCCCCAATGGGTTTCTGTTAGAAAAAATGTTGCTGGTCTCCGTGCACAGATACAATTTTTAGGGAATAGGGAATTTCTTTATTTAATTAAAATGTTCACGGCAACATGGATGCATGTACTCTGCCAGCATGTTTAATATCCATAATACTAAAGGTTTGACTAAGATTTTTATGAAATTTTATAAAAAAAAATAAAATAAAAGAATTAAAATAAAAAGTATTTACCACCATTAGCCTTTTCATGTCACGCACCACCTAGAGGGCGCTCGCGCACCACAAGGGGTGCGCACACCACAGTTTGGGAACCACTGCATTAGTCTATTACTTGGTTTGTTTGGTCTTAGTCTGTTTGGTCATGGTCTGTTTGGTCTTAGTCTGTTTGGTCTTAGTCTGTTTGGTCTTAGTCTGTTTGGTCTTAAGTCTGTTTTGTCTTAGTCTGTTTGGTCTTAAGTCTGTTTGGTCTTAGTCTGGTTGGTCTTGGTCTGTTTGGTCTTGGTCTGTTTGGTCTTGGTCTGTTTGGTCTTCGTCTGTTTGGTCTTAGTCTGTTTGGTCTTATTCTGTTTGGTCTTCGTCTGTTTGGTCTTAGTCTGTTTGGTCTTCGTCTGTTTGGTCTTAGTCTGGTTGGTCTTAGTCTGGTTGGTCTTGGTCTGTTTGGTCTTGGTCTGTTTGGTCTTGGTCTGTTTGGTCTTCGTCTGTTTGGTCTTAGTCTGTTTGGTCTTATTCTGTTTGGTCTTCGTCTGTTTGGTCTTAGTCTGTTTGGTCTTCGTCTGTTTGGTCTTAGTCTGGTTGGTCTTGGTCTGTTTGGTCTTAAGTCTGTTTGGTCTTGGTATGTTCGGTCTTGGTCTGTTTGATCTTAGTCTGTTCGGTCTTGGTCTGTTTGATCTTGGTCTGTTTGGTCTTGGTCTGTTTGGTCTTAAGTCTGTTTGGTCTTAAGTCTGTTTGGTCTTGGTCTGTTTGGTCTTAAGTCTGTTTGGTCTTGGTCTGTTTGGTCTTAGTCTGTTTGGTCTTGGTCTGTTTGGTCTTGGTCTGTTTGATCTTGGTCTGTTTGGTCTTGGTCTGTTTGGTCTTGGTCTGTTTGGTCTTGGTCTGTTTGGTCTTAGTCTGTTTGGTCTTAAGTCTGTTTGGTCTTGGTCTGTTTGGTCTTAAGTCTGTTTGGTCTTGGTCTGTTTGGTCTTGGTCTGTTTGGTCTTGGTCTGTTTGATCTTAAGTCTGTTTGGTCTTGGTCTGTTTGGTCTTGGTCTGTTTGGTCTTCATCTGTTTGGTCTTGGTCTGTTTGATCTTAAGTCTGTTTGGTCTTGGTCTGTTTGGTCTTAGTCTGTTCGGTCTTGGTCTGCTTGGTCTTGGTCTGTTTGGTCTTAGTCTGTTTGGCCTTGGTCTGTATGGTCTTGGTCTGTTTGGTCTTAGTCTGTTTGGTCTTAGTCTGTTTGGTCTTAGTCTGTTTGGTCTTGGTCTGTTTGGTCTTGGTCTGTTTGGTCTTGGTCTGTTTGGTCTTAAGTCTGTTTGGTCTTGGTCTGTTTGGTCTTAGTCTGTTTGGTCTTAGTCTGTTTGGTCTTGGTCTGTTTTGTCTTAGTCTGTTTGGTCTTGGTCTGTTTGGTCTTGGTCTGTTTGGTCTTGGTCAGTTTTGTCTTAGTCTGTTTGGTCTTGGTCTGTTTGGTCTTGGTCTGTTTGGTCTTAGTCTGTTTGGTCTTGGTCTGTTTGGTCTTGGTCTGTTTGGTCTTGGTCTGTTTGGTCTTAAGTCTGTTTGGTCTTGGTCTGTTTGGTCTTGGTCTGTTTGGTCTTAAGTCTGTTTGGTCTTGGTCTGTTTGGTCTTAGTCTGTTTGGTCTTAGTCTGTTTGGTCTTGGTCTGTTTTGTCTTAGTCTGTTTGGTCTTGGTCTGTTTGGTCTTGGTCTGTTTGGTCTTAGTCTGTTTGATCTTGGTCTGTTTGGTCTTGGTCTGTTTGGTCTTGGTCTGTTTGGTCTTAAGTCTGTTTGGTCTTGGTCTGTTTGGTCTTAGTCTGTTTGGTCTTAGTCTGTTTGGTCTTGGTCTGTTTGGTCTTAGTCTGTTTGGTCTTAGTCTGTTTGGTCTTGGTCTGTTTGGTCTGTTTGGTCTTAGTCTGTTCGGTCTTGGTCTGTTTGGTCTTGGTCTGTTTGGTCTTAGTCTGTTTGGTCTTGGTCTGTTTGGTCTTAGTCTGTTTGGTCTTAGTCTGTTTGGTCTTGGTCTGTTTGGTCTTGGTCTGTTTGGTCTTAGTCTGTTTCAGGGGCGTATCTAGACCCAGCACTCTACTGGGGCACAGGGGGGCACAGAAGTATATGAAGCGAGCACGCGCAGCATGTCCGCGATTTCTTTTTGTGCCGGTTTTGGCCAGTTTTTGGGCTATTTTGTAACTATATATTTTTTTACTTTCTTTAGGTTTTAGGGTTAGGTTAGGGTTATGTTATTTAATTATTTTGGGGAGCCAGCCCCCCAAACTCCTGAAATGCATAGAAATCTATGAAATAAATAAAACAATCTGACATTTATATTAAAAAGAGCTAGCCCCCCAAACCCCTAAAATACATAGAAATCTATGCATTTTGGAACAGTTACTATATATATAGTCAAGAAAGCATTTAGTCATACTTAAAGGTTAAAGTGCTTTACTTGCATTGAACATTGCATTGAACATTGAACATTGAGGAGACATCATTAGAAAGCACAATGTATGTTTCCATAGTTACGCAGATGACACACAATTGTACATCTCCACTGAACCAAATGATCACACAGCTATAAACTCCATTTCCGCCTGTCTCTTAGCAATAAACAAATGGATGACGAACAACTTCCTAAAATTAAATGAGGGCAAAACTGAAATCTTACTAGTCGGTCCTATAACAAAAAGAGAAATGTTACAGAGCAATAATGGGGCAACTTACTCCTTGGATCAAACCCGAAGTTACAAGTAAGTAACCTACACTGGCTTCCGGTAATATTTATAATTGATTTCAAGGTCCTCCTCCTTATATACAAAGTATAAACATTGCGATCATCTACTACTGGTCTATTGAACGTTCCAAGCCACAGTCTAAAGAAAATCGGGGATGCAGCCTTTGCTAACTATGCACCAAAGTTATGGAACACACTACCTATGGACATTAGGGAAGCTAGATCTCTTAATATTTTCAGAAATAAGCTAAAAACGTACCTCTTCACCATAGCCTTCTAATACACCCCGCTGTTGATTGTACTGTAGCACTATTTTACTCTGGCCATTCTATTGCATAATTTTACTATCTATTCTACTATTCTATTATTGCACTGTATTATTGGTGTGCAAACCAGTCAACTTACAAAAAGAGCCTGTTGGAGGATTTCAACAAGATAAATGTAGTAAGGTACTTGTTGTGAAGGATCAGATTAAACCGAATATATATATTTATTTATGGATATATATTTAATAGTATTTGTATATCGTTTGATATCCCTTGTATATTCCTTGTACATATACACTGAATATCCCTTTAGTCTACTAACAGCCCATAATAGTTTCATTCTCTCATTGGACAAGAACTTGGCGCCAGCAGCCAAGCCCCTTGGTTCAAGTTCAATCGTGCCGACGAACATGTCGTTACTAGCCCCGGTTCCGCGTAGGAATACGTCTGCCGAAATACGAATGGTACTATTTGTTCACAGCGCATATATATATGGCGCAAGTAAAGTAGAACTTTCTTTTTAGTCCCTTAGCCCTTAGTTCTTTACCCTCCAACCTAGTGGCAAGACGTTAAGCCTCACCCACGATACACGTGTGGTGCAGTATGGTCAACTTGGCCTCAGAATGGCATTGAGACATCGTGTGGATTAATAGTTGAATTGTCATAGTTTGGCACTATACCGTCGAGTGGGACGTATTTCTATTAAGTTAATAATAGTCTATTATGTATGGTGCATCGTTCGGTTAGAGTTATAAAGTGAGCAGTACCCCCATCGTTCCTCGCGTTATCTAGAGTCTTAACCAGGCTGGGCAGACCACGTGTGGTGCTTTCATCCGAGGAGTTCTGGGCCAGGACGAGTGGACCTGCACATTGGATTACCTTACCCGGACGACGGCGAGCCCTACACGGCTTGGATTATCTACTTGCTTTGGGTGCTTTGATTATGCCATGGATAACAGCCAGCACTGGTGAGTGTTGGAACTACACCCGAGAGGAGTCCAGGTGAGACGGCGCTCTACCCCGAGTGAGGTCACCTCACGTCTCTTCGTTGTGGACCGGCAGCTACCGTCTACAAGAGGGCCCAGCTGTATTCATCTGTGGACCGAGGTTCTGTGGGCACCGTGTTCAGCACTCTGAATTCTCCCAAGAAATCGTTGGCCAGATGGGATATCGCCAGCGGCTCTCCTAACCCCCCCCCCCTCTACTGACTTACAACCAGCGGGACCCCCTTTTAGTATATCCAGCTATAATCATTTAAGTACCATCGCTATAGTTCCCTAAAGAACCAGGTTGTATACTTGCTCCCTGCGTAACCAGAGATTGGACATTCAATGTTGATTTGCCTACGAATACTCATTTGCCTTACAAGTGCATTCAAATCATAAATGTCATTAAGTGAACGTTGTATATACCCTTTGCTATATAAAATATTCGATTTATACATTTGTGTGGACTTCGTTTCATGGTGGGAAAGTGTTCATCATATCTATATCATGTACTGTGTGGCCAGTAGTTAAAGTACATAATCGGTAGTGGTTTAATGATACCATACTTATCAATACAGTCAGGGAATTGTACCCCTCAGTTACAATTGGTCCTTCGAGCCGGAGGGTAACTAGTGTAATATTAATATAGTGTTATTAATATTGAAATGGCCTATGATGAACACTCCACGAAACGGTCCTCCTAACGTAGAACGCCCGCGGCGCAGACGACAGACACCTCAGTACTTAGAGGATTACGCTGTCAGTCAACTACCTAGCCTTCGACAAACGGTAAACGCGGTAAAAGTAGAAAGTAAAATTATGTCTGACCTTAACGACCAGGTTACCCCGACCACAGAGGCCCTAGTGGGTTCTAATGTAACTGACCAAGCTCACGGTGGGGACCAGGAGGGAGCTGACATGCCTTTACCCCCCGCCAATACCGAAGAAGTAGTCCCCGACCAGCCCCGGGAGGAAGACAACCCTACAGAGAGAGAACTCTGCACGGAAGAAGAGGAGGAGAGCGCCGAGGAAATAGAGCTCCAGGACTCCCCAACGAGTACAGCCAGGAGCGGCTCACCTCTACAACCGTCTTCCCCCAGCGAAGCGGAGAGGATGCTATCACAGGCGTTCCTCGCCAGCCTGACAGCCTCTACCGAACGCGATCGACTTCAGGGTGAACGCGATCGACTTCAGGGTGAACGCGATCGACTCCAGACACAGCAACGGAGCGAAGAAGAGCGCATACGCCTGGAGATGAGACGCCTTCAGACGGAAGAGAATATGGCAAGAGACCGGGCCGACGCCCAGCGCGCCGCTGCCGGTGCCCAAAGAGAAGCAGATCTCACCAAGCGCGAAGCCGAGCGCGACAGACTACAAGCGCAGCTAATGGAGCAGCTGATCCTCAAGGCAACACCCTCTCCCTCCGCCAGGGGTTCAAGGAACTCGTCGAGACAACAGTCAAGGGCAGCGTCTCCTAACCGAGCAAGCGACCCTGAACTTGACCAACAGACCAAGCCTATACCCCCCGCAGACCCCCTTCCCAGACCGGTCCAAGCGAGACCCAGCTACAAGGAAGGAGCGGCATACACTGCGGAGAAGCTAAATAAACGACTACAGGATCTAGAGGACCTGATAGAAGAAGAATAGGGAGAGGAGAAGAACCAAGCCCGATGACAGCACAGTACTCCACCGGACCAGGAGGTCCAGTACAGCCCAGGCTATACCCCCGCGGCGCTGCGCTACAGACCCCCGACTCTATTCACGGGTGAGCATGACGCACGACCAGCCCCGAGGAATAGCACCTGGACCAGCGGGCCATGGTACCCTGCCGGTACCAGCCCACAGAGAGGCGCAAGAGGAGACTCGCCTAGGAGGTCTCTCCCCCAACGCTCGCCGATGTATCAGCCATCCACGGCGTCATACATTGCCACACCGACGTTTCCAGACTTCACCTATGAGAATCGAGCACAGTACACGGAGCTCCGGATGTGCTTAGAGACAATGATGGTGGATGTCGCTGATGAACGCCACAAGTATGCAATATTACTGAAGCACCTGAAAGTACCGCGAGCGCACAATATAGCGCTAGCCTATGCCACCTCTACGACCCCATACACCGCGGCTCTAGCAGCGCTGGACCAGAGATATGGACGTATATGGGATTACGTAATCCAAGAGATAAGGCATATTGACCGCCTACCCCCAGCAACAGACAATCGCTCATTAGACGACCTGTCTATAAAAGTGCAGTCCCTGGTAGGGATGCTGGGAGCGCAACGGGAAAAGGGTATGCACGAGCTATACGCCAACTCTAACGTCGAGAGGATTTTAGAGAAGCTGCCACCCGCCAGACAAGAGCGCTTCAGGCGGCAGAGAGACCACCGTGATCCTAACGGTCCCGAACCATCCCTCCTCGATCTAGCCGACTTCCTGGCGAGAGAAGTCAGCAGCTTACGACTGGATACGTTCGTGCGGAGCACACCAAGCTCCAGAGAGGGACCCAGGAGAATAAACGATGGAAGAAGATCGGTGACTGTCATGCACCAATCAGAATCAGTACCGAGCAGTAAGAACCACAGTACCCCCTCGAGAAAAGAGAAGTGGAAGATGGTGTGCCCGTACTGCGAGAAGGAACACTGGCTGTCACAATGTGACCTGTTCACAAAGATGAATGCAGAAGAAGTGAGTCAATGGATAAAGTCCAACAGGCGCTGTTACCGATGTGCGCGCAATCACATGGCAGCCGAGTGCCGCCTAAAGAAGAGGTGCAGTCGGTGTGACGGAGCACACCTAGATGTCCTACACGACAGTAACAGAAGAAAGCCTGCACCTGCACCATCGAGCAGCACCAAGGCAAGTGTCATGTACATTGACCCCGCCAGCAGCAGCGGCGCCCAAGTGCTCTTAAAGGTAGTCCGTGTAACATTGAGCTACCAAGATAAAGTCATGGACACTTACGCCGTCCTTGATGACGGGTCAGAGAAGACCCTTCTGCTCGCGTCCGCTGCGGCCCAGCTGGGACTGCGGGGGAGCGAGAACCAAATGACAATTCGGACAATAAGAAGAGATTTAAAGACGATAAAGGGCGAGAATGTCTCCTTCACTATCGCAGCAAGCGGGCAGCCATAGCGACGGTATAGGATTACAAATGCTTTCACCAGCCAAGAAATAGGACTATCACAGTACACCTACCCCATCGCCAAGCTGATGGATAAATATGTGCACCTGCGTCAACTACCTATCCCGCTCATAGACGGCGCCACCCCGACCCTGCTGATAGGCTCCGACCATGCAGACCTCATAGTCCCGATAGACCGGGTCCATACAGGACCCCGAGGCTGTCCTGCAGCAGTCGAGACCCGCCTAGGATGGACACTACAAGGCCCCCTCGCTAAATCTCTCAACCGAACAGCAGCCACTAGCTGCCTCCACTCCAGAGTGACAGAAGAAGACACCACTCTCATGCAGCATGTCGAGAGGCTATGGACACTAGAGACAATGCCCTTTAAGAACGAAAAGAAAGACATTCGTTCTAAAGAAGACATTTACGCCATAAACCTCCTCGAGCAAGGGACAAAGAGAGTCACAGTCGGCGGAGTGATGAGATACGCAACTCCACTCCTGAGGCGAGAGGGAATGCCCACCTTTCACGCAAAGAAAGACGCTACGGAGCGGTATCTATTGAACACAGAGCGGCGCCTAGCCAAAGACCCCGCTCAAGAGAGTGTGTACCGCGCTGAGATTGAGAAGCTAATCACAGCGGGACACGTGACAAAGATTGACATTAAAGAGGCCGATCAGACGACCGAATCATGGTACGTGCCGCACCACAAGGTCCACCACAACGGCAAGGATCGCATTGTGTTTAACTGCAGCTACCAGATCGGATCCCAAAATCTGAATAAAGAGCTCTTGCCCGGCCCCACACTCGGCCCCTCTCTACTAGGCGTGCTACTACGCTTCCGCCAGGACAAGGTGGCTATCAGCGGGGATATCAAAGGGATGTTCCTGCAGGTGAGACTAGTGGAGGAGGACAAGCCCCTGCTGCGGTTCCTATGGAGAGAGAGGATCGGAGATGAGCACCCAGCCATCTACCAGTGGGAAGTCCTCCCCTTCGGAACCACATGCAGCCCGTGCTGTGCTACATTTGCACTACAGAAACACGTCGCAGAGGACCCAGCAGCAGATGAAGAGGTCCGACACAGTGTGAAGAACAGTTTCTACGTGGACAACTGTTTACAAAGCGTTTCGACTCAAGAAGAAGCCGAGGTTCTCCTACTCAAGCTACGTGCCTCCCTGATCAAAGGCGGCTTTGATCTCAGGCAGTGGGCCAGCAGCGACCCGCACGTATTGCGCAGCCTCTCCCCCGCGGACAAGGCTGCCAGCAGCGAGACATGGATGGCGACAATCCCAGGAGAAGCCCAAGAAATGACACTAGGACTAGTCTGGCGCTTCAAAACAGACTCGCTCCACTATAGACACAAACCCCTGACCACGGAGCAGGGAAGGTCGACGGCGATACCGACCACCAGACGGAGTGTGTACAGAACACTCGCCAGACAATATGACCCGTTGGGATGTATTCTACCTTACACCACCAGGGCAAAGATGATTGTACGAGCACTATGGGACAAGGACCAGGGCTGGGACGACCCAATACCCGCACACCTTGCCTCCACATGGAGAGAGTGGGAGACGGAGCTCCGCTCACTCCCAGGCGTCAATATACGCCGCAGCTACTTCCCACCCACAGTGAGGCCAGAGACATGCAAGATGGATCTACACGTCTTCAGTGACGCCTCCGAAGTAGCCTATGGATCGGTGGCCTACTTGCGTGCCCAAGAGAAGGGAGGAGAGATACACACTGCTTTCATCCTGGCTCGCTCAAGAATAGCCCCACGAAAGCAACAATCTATCCCGCGTCTAGAGCTCTGCGCAGCCCTAGCAGGAGCGCATCTAGCCACGTTAATCCAACGTGAACTCACCATTCCGGTGCACAGAACAATCTTGTGGTCAGATTCCACGACAGTACTCACATGGATCAAGTCTGATTCATGCAGATACAAGGTCTTCGTGGGAGTCAGAGTCACCGAGATTCAAGAGTTAACAGAAGCAGCGAGCTGGCGGTATGTGGACACCAAACACAACCCAGCTGACGTCATCACCCGGGGAATGTCCCTAGATGACCTCACCCGTCGCAACATCTACAGTGACGGACCCGAGTTCCTCAAGCTCCCGGAAGAAGAGTGGCCTACGCCCACCCCACGGGAAGCGAGTAAAGAGGAGGCTGAGAACAAGAAACCTATGTTCTGTGGACTGAGCACAGTCGCCTCCACAGACCCCAACATAGATGATTGCATTACCCTACAGAGTGCGCAGCTAAAGACATTCCTGTGGCACCACCCAGAGATTCAGTCCACTGCCGACATTTCAGCAGCTGACTACGAAGAAGCAGAACTTCTTCTACTACAACGAGCCCAGAGAGACTCGTTCCCCGATGAGCTAGACTGTCTACAGGGAGGAAAGCCTGTCCCATCAGACAGCAGATTGCTCCACCTGGCACCCGAGAGCGACGCCCATAATCTCATCAGAGTGGGTGGTCGTCTGCGGAGAGCCCCCGATCTACCGGATGACGTTAAGTACCCGATAGTCTTGAACAGCCGACACAAGGTCACAGAGCTGATCATAAAGAAATACGACGAGGATGTACACCACGCAGGAGCAGAGAGAGTCTTCGCGGAGATCAGACGTCGCTATTGGATACTTCAAGGAAGAGAAACAGTGCGACGCTTCCAGCAAACCTGTCTAGACTGCCGAAAGTGGCGCGCGCAGCCCAGCATACCCCGGATGGCTGACCTACCTCCCTGTCGCCTCCGACTCGGCGACAAGCCATTCCACTCCACAGGCATGGACTGTTTTGGCCCGTTGTACATAAAGAAAGGAAGAGGAACCGAGAAGCGGTGGGGTATTGTATTCAAATGCATGACCACCAGAGCGATACATATCGAACTCCTTCCGACCATGAGCACAGACTCATTCCTTATGGCCTTCCGAAGATTCACATCGCGGAAAGGAAAACCGTCTACATTGTTGTCTGATCACGGGACAAACTTCAAAGGCGGAGAAAGAGAGCTGAGAGAGAGCTTCCAAGCTATGGGCCCAGAACTTAAGACCCACCTCGCTCCATCCCAGATTGACTTCCAGTTTAATCCCCCGAACGCACCCCACTTCGGTGGAACCTGGGAACGAGAAGTACGTTCAATAAAGACAGCCCTGTACGCCGTGCTTGGGGCCCAGACCGTGGCGGAAGAAGTCTTAATGACAGTCCTCACGGAGATCGAGGGAGTATTGAACTCAAAGCCCCTCGGTTACGTCTCAAGTGATGTAGCAGATGTCGACCCAGTCACCCCCAACACACTCTTGATGGGGCGGCTGGACCCCGCGCTACCACAGACAATGTACAGGCCTGAAGAAGCGAACGGCCGAAGAATGTGGAGGTACAGTCAAGTACTAGCTGACAAGTTTTGGAACAGCTTCCTACTCCACTACCTGCCGTCTCTACAGACCCGCCAGAAGTGGGTAAAAGAGAGAGACAATTTGACAGAAGGAACAGTCGTCATGATTATCGACCAGTCACTACCCAGAGCTATGTGGCCGGCTGGCCGCGTAAGCAAAGTGATCACCGGTGCCGATGGCAAGGTCCGAGCAGCTGAAGTGCTCGTCCAAGGGCGAACTTACACACGACCCGTGGCGAGGCTAATAGAACTGCCCAGACTCCCAGACACTATCGATGACGACCATGACCCCACGACTTTGTGAGTTGACTGACCCTTACAGCGGACCTTGAGTGGTAGACAGTGCGGTTAATCTGTCTCTGCTTAGCTAATTAGGTGGGACTAATTAGGGGGCGGCTGTTGTGAAGGATCAGATTAAACCGAATATATATATTTATTTATGGATATATATTTAATAGTATTTGTATATCGTTTGATATCCCTTGTATATTCCTTGTACATATACACTGAATATCCCTTTAGTCTACTAACAGCCCATAATAGTTTCATTCTCTCATTGGACAAGAACTTGGCGCCAGCAGCCAAGCCCCTTGGTTCAAGTTCAATCGTGCCGACGAACATGTCGTTACTAGCCCCGGTTCCGCGTAGGAATACGTCTGCCGAAATACGAAAGGTACTATTTGTTCACAGCGCATATATATATGGCGCAAGTAAAGTAGAACTTTCTTTTTAGTCCCTTAGCCCTTAGTTCTTTACCCTCCAACCTAGTGGCAAGACGTTAAGCCTCACCCACGATACACGTGTGGTGCAGTATGGTCAACTTGGCCTCAGAATGGCATTGAGACATCGTGTGGATTAATAGTTGAATTGTCATAGTTTGGCACTATACCGTCGAGTGGGCCGACGGTATTTCTATTAAGTTAATAATAGTCTATTATGTATGGTGCATCGTTCGGTTAGAGTTATAAAGTGAGCAGTACCCCCATCGTTCCTCGCGTTATCTAGAGTCTTAACCAGGCTGGGCAGACCACGTGTGGTGCTTTCATCCGAGGAGTTCTGGGCCAGGACGAGTGGACCTGCACATTGGATTACCTTACCCGGACGACGGCGAGCCCTACACGGCTTGGATTATCTACTTGCTTTGGGTGCTTTGATTATGCCATGGATAACAGCCAGCACTGGTGAGTGTTGGAACTACCCCCGAGAGGAGTCCAGGTGAGACGGCGCTCTACCCCGAGTGAGGTCGCCTCACGTCTCTTCGTTGTGGACCGGCAGCTACCGTCTACAAGAGGGCCCAGCTGTATTCATCTGTGGACCGAGGTTCTGTGGGCACCGTGTTCAGCACTCTGAATTCTCCCAAGAAATCGTTGGCCAGATGGGATATCGCCAGCGGCTCTCCTAACCCCCCCCCCCTCTACTGACTTACAACCAGCGGGACCCCCTTTTAGTATATCCAGCTATAATCATTTAAGTACCATCGCTATAGTTCCCTAAAGAACCAGGTTGTATACTTGCTCCCTGCGTAACCAGAGATTGGACATTCAATGTTGATTTGCCTACGAATACTCATTTGCCTTACAAGTGCATTCAAATCATAAATGTCATTAAGTGAACGTTGTATATACCCTTTGCTATATAAAATATTCGATTTATACATTTGTGTGGACTTCGTTTCATGGTGGGAAAGTGTTCATCATATCTATATCATGTACTGTGTGGCCAGTAGTTAAAGTACATAATCGGTAGTGGTTTAATGATACCATACTTATCAATACAGTCAGGGAATTGTACCCCTCAGTTACAGTACTAGTAAAAGACAGTTATTATATATATATTATATTGTAGAAATCATCGGAATAGAGAAACGCACAATTTCTATCAGTTGACAACACAAAGGTTCTTAAATGGATTCCCTGCTGCCTCCTCCTCCTCTTCCTCCTCTTCATCCTCCTCCTAATCCTCCTCCTCCTCCTCCTCCTCTTCCTCATCTTCCTCCTCCTCCTCCTCCTCTTCCACATCTTCCTCCTCCTCATCGTCCTCATCATCCTCCCGCTCCTGCTCATCCTCCTACTCTTCCTCCTCCTCCTCCTGCTCATCTTCCTCCTCCTCCTCCTGCTCCTCCTCCTCCTCCTCCTCCTCCTCCTCCTCCTCCTCCTCCACGGGGAGCAGCGTACTGGCTCATGTTAAATGGCAGGCCATGCATTATGCAGCAGCTTAGGCCATCGCGCGGCATCTTCATGTCCTCGGCTACAGTCCACTTGTCGCTGCTCTGGTCGTAGCGCTCCACATTGGAGAGGATGGTGTTGAAGTCACTGCAGCCTCCGACCACGAAGAGCAGGTCGTCCAGCACCGCGATGCCAAAGAAGCTGCGGGGGGTGAGCATGGCGGGCAGGGCTCTCCAGGAGTCAGTCAAGGGGCTGTAGGCCTCTGCGATACGCAGGGCGTTTACACCGTCCCACCCTCCCACCTGAGGACAGGACACATGAGAGGAATGTTTTAGTGTGTGGCTCAGGCAGGCAGACACTGTATTAATCCATTTAGGGAAATGAGGGCATCACAGCAGCATTGAAAGTCAAATGATACATATCTATATAAATATCTAGTATAAAGCATTTGTCTCTGTGTGCACCTACCGCATAGACATGTCCTCCGTATGCAGCGACACCCAGTCCGCCACGCCTGCTGCTCATGGGGACGATCAGAGTCCACTGGTCAGTGTCTGGGCTGTAGCACTCAGCTGTGAACAGACACCCCGCCCAGCTGCCGCCACCACAGATGTAAACCTGTAATAAGAAAGAATATTCTAATTTAGTTTATATATTCCATTTGATTTCATTCTACTTTAATTGTCTGTTAATATTGATGCACCAAAGGACCCAGACACATCTTTTGTATGTGCAAGCTTACTTGGCAATAAAGACATTTCTGATTTCTGATCTAACGTTCCTTGTGTTCATCTAGCACCCTGTGTCCCTCAGTTCCACCCACCTTGCCCTGGAGGGCTGCTGCCCCGGCGGCGTGCCTGTGCTCCAGCATGGGTGAGATCAGTGTCCACTGGTTGGTTTCAGGCTCGTAGCGTTCGGCGGTGTTCAGTTCCACGAGTCCGTCGTACCCTCCCATGGCGTAGATACAGCCGCCCAATGCGACCACGCTGAGGCTACAGCGGCGTGAGTGCATGGGAGCCACCTGCAGCCAGCCGCGAGTGACGGGGTTGAACCTGCACACACTGCTGAAATCCTGTACGCCGTCCGAGCCGCCGACGCAGTAGACCAAACCGCGGAGATAAGCGGTGCCGTGGCCGACCCGGAGACTCCCCGCCTCAACGCTCACGTCCATCCATCCACCGGCTCGGATATCGTAAGCCTCCATGACAATACTGCCGCCACTCTCCCCTCCGATGGCCAATAGGACCTCCTGGGGCCGGCGTGGACGGGTCAGGGGGTTTGGGAGCCTGTAGGAGCCAGGGCCGTTCAGGACGCTGAGGATGAGGGGCCTGCAGTCGTGTCTGTCCCTCACCACAGGGTTGTTCTGGACGTTGTTCAGGAAGTAGTCAGGCCTCATCAAGCCCATGCGAACCTGGGAAGAGACAAGCAGACAGCGGGTACAACTTAGACATCGGTTGTAGACGGTTTCTGTTGCTAGGGAACAGTTTGGACCCAAATGTTTGAGAACCACTGTACCAGGGAACCTATTGTTGTTTTAAGGGGAGACCACCCACCTAAAATACCCTTTTCCTGATTTTGGGGCAATTTTGAGATTTTTGTATAATGTTGCCCCTTTACATGTCTTCTTTCAAACTAGTGACAAGAAAACTTAAAAAAAACACATTTAGTTGCTTATTTTGCTTCATTTTGCATGATTGCATCCATAAATGTGCACATATTGAATGGGGAAGTGCCTCATTTGCATATATAAACATAAAATTCAGAAAACTTGCAATATATTTTTTCTTAGTTTATATGTACATAACAAACTGGGAAAGTTTCATAGTGATATCTATTCAAATTTGTTTTGCCTATTAGGGGGTACAGTAATCGGTTGTGTTGTTTGTTACTAAACTGTTACTACTACTACATCATTATTATTATGTTATTATGTTATTCAGTTATCAGGCATGTGTTTAGGTTGTCTATTACTAATGGTTTGATTGGGTGTTGTGTTTGTAAATAGTGGTTTCAAATAAAAATGTATGGCATTTTACAATACAGAACGTTGGAGGCGTTTTCCCAAAGGCTAGACATGTACCATTTCCCTAGCATCTACACACACCAAACGTTCCACCTTTATTCATATCTATATCCTGCTTCTTTGTGCCAAATGGTTTGTTGATATGTCATACATAGCCTGATTTACAGACAATACAAAACTTTAAACTTTAAAGGCTTGATTCCCAAGCAGCTGTATCCTGGAGAAACTTAGAAGAAAATATAGTAGCACCACATAGACTGCACGACATAGTATACACCATATTATCAATTAAGCAATGCGAATTGAAATTTGGCCCCTTTATTACACATGTGATCCGGATATGGCGTGAAACACAAAAAAAATATTCTAACCGACATAAATGGCATAGTCATACTCCCCTATTCAATAACAATGCACTCCTTATTGGAAAACGACCTATAAGATACCCCAAATGGGAAAAGCAGGGCATACACACATTGGGAGATGTTTTCAACAAACAGGGTTTTTGTATCAAGATATACATACAAAATTTTACCTCACCAGTTCCATTATTTTTACGCACAGTTATTGGATTGTTTGAAGGCTCATGGAGTCCCATTAAGGATACCAATTGAGCCAGTGGCGGCTGGCCGATAGGCACGCTAGAGCGCCGCCCTCCCTGTTTTATTTTTTTATTTTTTTGGCCCCTATAAATGTTTAAAATGAATAATATTTACGTATGTTTGTGTTTCCAATGCACAATATAACGTTAATATATCAAATATAAATAATTGTTTTCATTACAGTTTTTCTCAATTGCTTTGGTGCATTTCTCTGATCAGAATTAAAGTTCTCATAACTGTTAGTGCATTTCTCAAAACAATTAGTACAAACTGCAAAACCTAGGTGATAACCTGCAGAAGCGTGTCACTTGCTCAAAATGGATAATTCATTCCTCAAAAGCAAGTATTCATGTCAATGAAAGTGTCACTGTCATCAAAATGAAAAGTCCTGACACCATTGTTTATGAACAAGATAGTCAAATGTCTTTGCCATGTTTTCGTTATGACAGTTCACTCTGTAAGTGTTTTCCAATGCAAAGAAAGTCAGATCTTGGTGACACTTTCTGAAAATGCTCAAGACAGCACTATACACTATTTGCACAGCCATTTGAAATCTACAGTTACACATTGCTGTATTTAGTGAGGTAAATGAGTACAAGACACGTATGTTTCACATTTTTACTGCATAATGCTTTTTGCAATTTTAATTTGTTCACAGCATCGTGCAAAAGAAAAATACAAACTAATTTACAACAAACATAAGAAACACCCTTTGGCCTTTGGGTAGAGCTGTGCACAACTGTAAACAATATTGCAGTACATATTGGAACTGAATTGGAACATACAACATACACAGTACTGTAAATCATTCATTCACATCCAGACGTTCCTGTCTGTCTGGCTATTGGATTCAGGAATGGGGAGTAGGGAGGGAGATATTCCACCAGCATTCTTTCATGTGCTGCAAACCACTGTGTGACCAGAATTGCGTGGTGAAAACGCACATTATCCCATACAACAACGTACTTGGTTAGATGGTCGCTGTTATGAAGGATCAGATTAAACCGAATATATGTATTTATTGATTGATATATATTGCATAATATTTGTATATCGTTTGATATCCCTTGTGTATTCCTTGTACATATACACGGAATATCCCTTTAACCTAGTACAGACCATAATATTTCGTTCTCCTATTGGACAGCGGTCCCTTAGGCGCCACTGCCATACCCCCAAGGCCTAGTTCAAAGTCACCGTCAAAGACATGCCTGGGCATGAACGGCTCTGCGCAAGGATACGAGACAGGAATAGGGCTGGTACTAGTTTGTTCACCTAACGTATAAATACGGCGCAGGTGAATACAGAAGTAGTTCGAGTTACCCGATAAGTTGAAGCCTCACCCACGATACAACGTGCGGTGAAGTATGGCCTGTTTCGCCCCAAATAGAGCATTGAGACCGCGTGCGAATTGATAACTGAAGTATCAGAGTTTAACGCTCTACCGTCGAGTTCGACCTATTCTATTAATTCAGTAATAGTCTATTTATGTATAGTGTATCGTGCGGCTACCGTTCTACAGTGACCAGCATCACCACCGCTTCCTCTCACCAGCTAGTGTGCTTATCCAGGCTGGGCAGCTTAACCTGGCGCCTTCACCCGAGGAGCCCTAGACGAGGACCGTGTGGACATGTACACTGGATAATCTACCCGACGACTACATAGCCCTTTTCGGCTGGATTATATTTGCTTTGGTCCTGTAATTGATGGAGCGGAGAATCGTCTACACCCACAATTGTGTGGGATTTACCCTGTGAGGAGCAACGTCGAGCCCGCCTCTCAGAAGCCTGAGGCTGGCTAGCTTTCTTCCATGCGGAGCTGCATGCCACGGAGAACAGCTGTTATTCGTCTGCGGATCAAGAGATTATTGCACCGTCTCCTGTACTTGGAGTCTCTCTATTCTTCGTTGACCCAGACTCTACTACCGACAAATCCTCTCCCCTTGCTGGCTTACAACCGGAGGGACCCTACCAGTATCTCCCACTGCCTTACTAGTGTACCATAGATATAATTCCTAAGATACAGGTGGTATTCATTATCTCCTGCGTAATATGAGAATGGACATACGTTATTGATTTGCTCACGCACATTCTTTGCCTTATAAGCGCACCCTACGTAAAGTAAAGTATTGTTATATACTATCGTTGCTGCTAATAAATATTCTTAAACACAGTTTTGTGTGGAACCGTGTCATTGTGGAGGTGTTCTCATCATATACCTGTGTACTGTATGGCCAGTAGTAATGTACATAAGACAGTAGTGGTTTAATGATACCATACTTATTAATACAGTCAGGGAATTGTACCCCTCAGTTACAGTCGCCATTTAGACCCCTCTCATTCTCAGGGATTATGTCCCTGTAAAGAGTCTAAAAAAGTCAGCAGATGTTGTGTGTTGTATGCACCAATGCGGGGCATATGGGTGAGGACGCCGTTTTCTGAGATGGCTGCACACATTGTAATATTCCCTCCTTGTTGGCCTGGGACATCAGTGGTTGCTCTCTGTCCAATGCGATTCCTCCACGCCTTCTACCTTTTGCCAGATTGAAACCCGCCTCATCAACATATATGAATGTGTGCAGCGATTCCCTGGCATCCAGCTCCATTCAGGGGAAAAATTATAAAGAAATGTATAAAATTAGCTTGACAGATTTTGACAACTAGTTTAATATATTTGTATGTAATGACTCAAGCAATGAAATGAGGACTATTAGTTTTATAGGGAATGACTATTCAGCAGTCATAAGTATAGTTCATTTTGACTGACATGACCTAAGCAAATGATAATGTTATAAAACAGCAGAGAATTGTATGAAAGCAATTGATGCATGTCCAAAAGCATTTGCAATTTGTTCGGAGGAATGAGAAACTGCTACTATGATGTGCACAAATTACAAAATGTTGTGGAGGTTGAACTAACAGTTATGAGAACTTTAATTCTGATCAGAGAAATGCACCAAAGCAATTGAGAAAAACTGTAACAACAGGAACTGACTCCTTTCCGTAGCCGCATTTCTCTCGGGCTAGACGCAATAGGCTCGATGCTGTTGTGTTGTGATGCAGTCACTCTGGACAGTGGATATACATCGACAACAACAGTCTGGGACTGTGGGACAGTGGACATTATACACTTTATCAAGCCCTCCGACTGGACCACATTTCAACTAAACACAGTGAGTTAATGAGTTAATGCGGTCTCTCTCTCTCTCTCTCTCTCTCTCTCTCTCTCTCTCTCTCTCTCTCTCTCTCTCTCTCTCTCTCTCTTGAGCCGTACTGTATTGTACCCATTCTGCAATCTGTTAAATAAAGTTTTCATTCATTCATTCATTCATTCATTCATTCATTCATTCATTCATTCATTCATTCATTCATTCATTCATTCATTCATTCATTCATTCATTCATTCATTAATTCATTAAATAATTAATTCATTCATTCATTATATCTCTCTCTCTCTCTCTCTCTCTCTCTCGCTCTCTCAACACAGCGTGTTAATTTCGCTGTGGGTATTGCATAATGGCTGAATGAATGAATGGTAACTTGTTTAAAATGACAAGATATGATCATACGTGTACTAGTGTAGTATGAATCAATTAACTCGACTTAATGTTGGTAACGTTATGAGTCAGTATTCGCTTGGTCAGCTTGGTCAGATGATCGCGACCACCCAAATGTAGTTCACACCGGCCGCCACTGAATTGAGCACCACAGATATCACAAATTCTTCTATGAAAGAGAGACATCGAGAGGCTTCGTATCTGATTTTTATCATCACTTACTAACGTCCTCGTATGGAATCCTCCCCCTAGACTCAGTCTGGAGGAGGGATATACCAGACTTGGAAATAGATTTTGATTGGCAAGAAGTCTGGGCAAACGTTCGAATTGCGTCACGTAACCCGGACCATCAACAAATTAATCTTATTTATATTCATAGGACATACCTGACTCCTATAAGATTGAACAGAATGGGACTTAAACAAGACTCCAGATGTTCCTTATGTACAAATGGGGATGAGGGTACATTTATGCACATGTATTGGGATTGCCCACCGGTTAAGATATTCTGGAAAGAAGTGTCCCAGCAATTATCAGAATTCTTATTTCTGAACATACCTGTACACCCCTCTGTATTGCTGTTGAATGATGTTTTTCAGTTTGCAGCCCATATAAAGCTAAAGAGACTAGTTTTATCCGGTCTCACAGCTGCTAAAAAGCTGATAGCATCACAATGGTTTCCAATGGAAAAAATGTGCCGGAAGGTATGGGTTCTTACCTATCTCGATGTGATTTATCTAGACATTTCTACAGCAAGAATTTTAGGTGTCAGTGAAACCAACATTGCAATCTGGTTAGAAGTGGTGGAGAATGTGAATATGAATTGTAGTGCCTGGTTAGAAACGAATGAAAATGGATGGATTATCCAAGTGGGGTCCGGGGGGGGTGAGCGAGCAAGAGCATATGTATGTAGGGTATTAGATAGCAAGTATTAGGTATATATCTCGTAAACTACATTTATAATGATTCAAATGGTGATTTCATTGGATGTTTACTGTTAATGCTTGTGTGTCTAATTTGATGTTATGTATAAAAAATTATAAAAAAAAAAATATAAAAAAAAAGTATCCAGGATAATGTCGAAAGTTAAACGAAATATCAAAGAAGTAAGCCTTCTAACCAATTTAGATTTTAAAAAAGAAGGCGAAGCAGCCTGCTGCGGGGACTACTTCTGTGACATGCAGATTTTGAGAATTGGGCAGATCTTCACCATCAGGACAGGTGGGTGGCGATAATGTTGAATTTTTTTGCCTACTATAATAATGTTAGACTCGATGTGTTTGGTCGTGGACTTGTTGTTCGGTATTGGTTCATCCGTGTGTTTATGTGTAAATAGGACTGTTGTGTGTGAATTTTAGTGTTGGATCAGAGGGGTTAATCTGAGCATGTGTGTGGTGTGGACTATGTGTGGTTCTGTAATACTCATACCTATAGCCTATGGCCTGTGTCGACCGGGGACGTTTTATGAGTTGTCAGCTCCTTTCTGTCATTCATTTCTATGCTACAGGCGCGACAGGCACGCTCCTTTTCCCAGCGCTGCGCCTTGCGTTTATGCGCTCTCGGCGGCAGCGTTTGGGGCATAAAGTTGAAACTAGTTCAACTTTTGGAGAGGAGCGTGCTCATCAAGGTAACTCTTTTCGACCGACTAATCAACATCGAGGAAGTGGCGGAGCCGCGGCAGTCGCGAGACTCAGGAAAACGCTCTGAGCTTATTTTTTTTTTCAACTAATGTCACTCATCTTTTTTGCCTTTGTTGAGGATTTGGGAGACAGACCTAACCATGAAATTTGATGAAAATACCTGGCTAAATATTTGTGATAGAATACACTTACCATTTACAAGTAACAAAATCAAATAAGCTAATTTTAAATGTATCCATAAATTGTATCTAACTCCAATAAAAATGCAAAACATTTCTAGAGATAACTCATTAAACTGTCCTAGATGTAAAACTAACAAAGGAACATTTCTACACATGTTTTGGCACTGTGAAAAACTAAAACGATTCTGGAATTGTATATTCATTAATTTACAAAATCTGTATTGGAAACGGAATTTGACTTGTCTCCATGTGCCTACTTACTAAATGAATGACCTGAGATCCAGATGGATCCAAAAAAATATAGATAGATGATTATTATAACATACTTTGCCAAGAAATGTATTCTCCTGTTTTGGAAAAATTACTCTTCACCCACTTTTGAGATGTTTCATCAAGATCAGATATCCCAGCTTCTTCCACTGGAGAGATTGACCTTGGAGGAACGTGGCCGGGGGCAGATGTTCCGGGACCTTTGGTCTCTGCTGTTTTTCTCGATTGAGCAGGGGGGCTGTTGATTGATATGGCTAGTGACGGTATGTGAATATATCTGCATGCTGTCGCTGGCCGTGTCGATTGGTGGTTTTGCTGTTTGGTTGGGGGAGGGGTGGGGGCCGGGGGTCTTGGGGTGTCTGTTCCCGGTTGTGTTTTTTGGAGGTGGGTTTCCCTAGTGGAAGAAGTTGTACAACAGACGTGTAAGAGGCCCGTCTGTTGTACAACAATGATGTTGTTGTTGTCATTGTTGTTATTATTTATTATTGTTTATTTTAATTTTATTATTGTCCTGTCTTTATTTAGTTTTGTTGGCCGTGGGTGGGGGAAGGGACCAGAGGGTGAGATAATTGCTGTGTGCTGTGGGACATGTATCTGCTGTACACCTGTTATTCAAATAAAAAGAAGTTGAAAAAAATATATATACTAGAATGCTAACTTGTGATGTCATCAAGTATTACGTCTGGAGCTGCTCTAGTCCAGAGACAATTAATTGGGAAAGATAGTACAGACAGCACCCAGGGGAATGTTGTGATTATGTAACGGATCTTCTCTGTGTGTACTCTTTTCTTGCGTTGTGTTCTTTGTGTGAGAGGGATGAGTCGGCACACGTGAACACTGTTCAATCTTTTATTGGATGGTCTTGCAATGGAAGCCACCTCTCAGGTTGAGTGCTCTAGCGCGAAGTGACTAGAACCGGAAAAGTACTCGCTAGACAATGAACTGGTCTAGTGAACCGGAAGTAAAGCTCTTGACCGTGAACTTTCTCAAAGTGCGGTTCATATACAAGTGTCTTTGGTATAAATAAATTATAAACAAAAGTGCAATAGACAGTATTCCTAACATTTGTAAACATAGGATTTGGTGACATTTCAAACCTACAAAATAATAATAATCAATGTCCAATTGACCTGGTTACATTCACCCCTCCTGAAATTTCACCAACATCCTGTGTCAGCAGAGCAAGGGGGACACACAAAAAGAAAAAAGAAAAAATATAGGTAGTCTATCACTGACCTAAACTGGCACAAGATAAAAGAAGGACCTAGTCCCCCAGTCGACTCAAAAGCCACCCCCCATAAGAGGTTCAGAAAATATGAGATTGATCAAGTCTCAGAATTCCCTTAGACCAGCATGACGCCTTATACGCCACACAATTCTTGGCTCTTATTAAATAAATGATAGACACCCACTAACTCAATCCCTCACACTCGTTCCTGAGCCATCACCCCTGTATATAGGAGATCTCTAGCATCTGAATGTACGAGAAGAAAGAGAATCCCCACCAACACCGACTGGCTTAAAACAAATTTGACTGGGTCTCTAGGCCCTGGTCCCTAGCTCCATCCCTCACACTCGTCTCTGAGGCATCACCCCTGTATATAGGAGATCTCTAGCATCTGAGTGTATCGAGAAGAATTAGAAATCACCCACCAACACCCACTGGCTTAAAAAAATTATTTGACTGGGTCTCTAGGCCCTGGTGCTCCGGTAACTAGCTTATCGCTCACACTCGTTCCTGAGCTATCACCCCTGTATATAGGAGATCTTTAGCATCGGAGTGTATCGAGAATAATTAGAAATCCCCCACCAACACCCACTACCCTAAAAAAAAATCCTGCACAATGAATCTGCATTCTCACCGTCACCCAAGTATGTCCTAACCTCTGCCATGTTCCTAACCCTCACAGACTAAAGTAGAAAAAAAACTGGAATACTCAATACTGTACTGTAGTAGCTTAAAAAACAAATAAGTATGAAATAATTATATTCCAATAATGGGTTGACCAACAGATCAATAACACATTCACATTATATACAGTCAATAAATCAATGTCTTACTGCACATTCACTGGTAACATTTACATGGCTTTTTCTTCTTTCTTTTTCTATAAATCCAATGTCCTTGTCCATGGAAAACAAAACCGGTGAACTGTCCACTGAAATGTTCAACATCAGTCCACTGACATACCTGGGTGCAATCCATGGAAATACCTGTGTGAAGAGTTTATCACCGGCCACTAGATGGCAGCGTCTCACCAATGATGAGGGCTGGTTGACTTTGGAATTGCAGCTTCCCTGGCGAACGATTTGATAACGTTCTCCTTTCTTTTATCTTCATCCGGGTCCCGGCATCAATGTAACGGATCTTCTCTGTGTGTACTCTTTTCTTGCGTTGTGTTCTTTGTGTGAGAGGGATGAGTCGGCACACGTGAACACTGTTCAATCTTTTATTGGATGGTCTTGCAATGGAAGCCACCTCTCAGGTTGAGTGCTCTGGCGCGAAGTGACTAGAACCGGAAAAGTACTCGCTAGACAATGAACTGGTCTAGTGAACCGGAAGTAAAGCTCTTGACCGTGAACTTTCTCAAAGTGCGGTTCATATACAAGTGTCTTTGGTATAAATAAATTATGAGCAAAAGTGCAATAGACAGTATTCCTAACATTTGTAAACATAGGATTTGGTGACATTTCAAACCTACAAAATAATAATAATCAATGTCCAATTGACCTGGTTACAATTATCAGTTATCAAACTGACAGAAACGTCTGTAAAACACACATTTTCCGTGGGATTGTTATCAACTTTGAACGTGTACTAGATACGACTTCAGGCTATTATATTATATTATGTGGAATGTTATGTTTTCCAGCTCCTACCTCTCAGCTGGAACTCAAAAACAGGCATCTGGCAACAAGTAAACAAACGTGAGTAAACAACTTTTATTTCAGTGTGTTCAAACCTTTGTAACTCTATTACATTAGCACTCAGAGTTATTATTCCTGTTGTGGAAGAAAGTCCAGAATCTGTCCTTTCAAAATAGACCAGACTCATGCATGTGCTATAAGTGGTTAAAGAATAAATTGCAAATTACTTTGGGTATGCAATCGGCAGGCGTTTGATGCAAAATGTGCCCTATGCATAAGGGGTTAATCAAGCATGATCTCTTTCAAACCGCCTTCAAATCAACCACCGTTCACAAGTCAACCTCTAAATTATTTGTGAAAGCTGTCGAGGCCACATCAATCAAACATGCCCACAATAAACATCCCCGACACAGCTGCAAAACCTTCCCTCTGTGTAAAAGTTTGGGGGCCTTTTTCAGGGAGCATGTGATCTGCCTGGGGGAACTAACAACTAGTGAAGTGTGAGTGTGGCAACTCAGCTGTAGTGTCAGCAGATGGGGAGGGAGAGGAACGCGACACACATCTGGTCCATCAACACCAGGGACCTTGCTATAGTTTCCTCAGCCCAAATACTGTCTCGTAAGCAGCTCTATGGGGGAGCTTGAGGGTGCTATAGTCACACGGCGGTCTCATGTCATGCTCAGGTTGGGCTTTCTTTCCACCCTGTTCCCAAGGTGGGAACAGAAAGGAATCCTAACCTGAGCATGTCATAAGAGCAAAATGGTCGATGGTAACTACCCCCAAGAAATATCATTAGTTACTTTAGTTTACATTATACACATACACCTTGATTATGTGTCTTGCCTTGTGGGTATACATTCCTATTAATCCTGGAGCACACTCCTAATACTCAAATGCCCCCATAGCACTATGCAAGAAAATTATATCTGGAGCCATCACTGCTTGTACTGTGATTATTCATTTGTTCTAATCCAGGGCCAACATCTGAAATTAAGTCTATTGCTTCTGGATTCGATAGATGTCTTCAAATCGAGGCTCAAAACCCACTTCTACCTACTAGCCTTTGCCGTTCACTGACTCATGCCCTGTTTTCCTATGTGTTTGCCTGTGTGATTCTTGTCATTTTGTATCTATGTGTACATACCCTCTGTACAGCACTTTGGTTGACACGCGGCATGTGAAATGTGCTATATAAATAAATCTGATTGATTGATTGATTGATTGATTGATTGATTGGACGCAGGCTATGGAAAATATACAGAATGGTAACTCCTACTCATAGTTTAAGGAAACAGGTTATACGTACTGCATATATTTCCTGAAAGCACACAGCCAAATATGTTCTAAAAAATATTTATTGAATTGAGCATGTAATATATTTCAGATCCTTGGCCTTGATCATAAGCAAGTATTACATATAGTTTTGTTATTGTGTACAATAAAACATGCAGTGCAATATGATACATGTACGTGTGTTGTGTGCATCATTGTCAGTAAGGTGCTGGTGATTAAATGAACACCATGAATAAATAGTTAACCACACATAATCAAGCGCTAATCTGCAATAGCTGCAACCGTGCTCGCACATGCATCCACACCCACACACATGGCCTCACACAGACACTTGACCTTGATGTCAAATTTCAGCCGTCAAAAATGTACTTAATTCACCCAGGAAAGTTTAGGCTTTTCAGATATGCTGACGGACTGGGATCGAAGGATGGAAATGTTGGTTGATCAGTCCGTTTAACCTCTTAACATCTTAAGCCAGAGCGGTCCGGTACTGGACCACAAAGGACATCACGCCAGTGGGGAGCGGTCAGAATAAGCTATAAATGTGGCGCATGCCCAAGGCATTTGAAAATGACGAGAGATTATTATAAGTAACATGAGCATTATTTACATTTAAACATGTTATTTCAATGTTTGTTTCTCAATGTCTTCAATTATTTAATTTTCAAACGGCAACAGCCGTCTGGTTTTCCGACTAGCATTAACGTTACCGCAACCTGCCACATCCATCTATCCTGTTAACGGCAAAGCTGCCAAGCGGTCAGCTTACTTTGTGCATTCGCTTTGTGATTCCCAGTTGTATTCATGGTATGAAAGTATCTTCTGAGTGCGAGAGTTGGTGGGCAGAAAAGCTGGCTGTGAACTACAGATCCAGCTCTTAAAAATGTTACCTCTACTGCAAGAGCACAGTATCATTAACAGCACTGCCAGGTTAATGGTGCAATTGCATGATTACCGCAGTAGCAGAGCAGAGCTCAGAGTCCTGAGAGCTGTATCTGTAGCTTATCCGGAAACACGCATGCGCAACACTGCCATCTAGTAGCTAGTTACTGTAAGTGGGCACTTGTTTCGTCTTGCTCCCGCCGGCGCCTCACACGTTTCACTTTGTCAATATGAGCGACAATTCGCATATTTCCATTGACTCGTTACGTTCTGTGCCGACTTTTGAAGAGAAAAGGATTATTATTCCAAGAGGACGTCCAACTCCCGACCTTGGCATCACAAAAACAACAAAGAATTTCGTCTGTCACTTTCAAGCTAGCACATACGAAAAACATATATGGCTGCCCAAAGGTTAGCAAACTATTCTGTTGGCCATGTCTCCTTTTTTCTACAGAACGCACAGTCTGGACCATGGCAGGTTATGGCGATTTAAACAATCTCCATACAGCAATGACAAAACACGAGCGTGCACCTGCACACATACTTTTTCTAGTAAAACTTCAGACATTTGTCAACACACAAATCGATCATCAGTTGAACGAGGGCATGCGAATAGCCACAGAGCAAAATAACGAGCATGTAAAAAAACGTGTTAAAGAGACTCATGGACATCGTTGTGTACCTCAGAACCCAGGAGCAGGCATTCCGGGGTCACTCAGAGGGGGAAGGATCTGACAATCGTGGTAATTATATTGAGCTCGTCAACCTAGTCCAGATATATGATGTGAGGCTGGCCCATCATTTGGAGACATGCAGTGTCTTCTCTGGCATGTCAAGCCACATCCAAAATGATCTGATTGAAGCTGTGGGGAATGTGCTGCTAAATTAAATTAAATCTGAAATCAAAGACACAAGCTTTGTAGCGATACTACTTGATGAAACCACCAATGTGTCCAGCTTTCTACACTCTGGAGGTACGTTACCAAAGAGGAAGAGTGATTTGCATGTTTTTCAGACGTCAGCGTTGACCTAACAGCCACTGCCTTATAGGTGTGCAATTTGCTCCTGATTTGCTCCACCGCAGTTTGCTCGCAAAGCAGTCTGCACCTGGCAGCGCTGTTGGAAAATATCAGGAAGGGGAAAAATAAAGCCGAAATGAGAGAGAGGGAAGCTCTTAAATCCAATGCACACGGCGGGCGATTTTCGCCAGGCGACCAATAGAATGTTATCGCTTCCATTGTTATGAATGAGAGAACCCACACGGCATGAGATATATATATATTTTTTATCCACTTTTTCTCCCCATTTTTTTTTTTTTTATTCCATCCCAATTTTGTATATTCCAATTCTTCCCTCCCCTGTTTTGAACGTTGCTAGACTATGCCTCCCACTGGTGGGCTGTAGTGAGGATAGAAGCCTTGCATCACGTGTCCCCTCCGGTACACGAGGAGCCAGCCTGTCGCATCTTTTCACCGCAGCGGCTCGAACTCTCAGTGGCGAGGAGTAACGCGTGGGAGGCTCACACTGCCCCCGATACTTCCTGTTTCCGCCGCACCGGCGTAACCCAACCGACCTGTAGGAGTCGCTGTCCACAACGTCCAATCCCCACCCACCGGCTTTCCCACCCTCTAACACTGCCAATTGTGTTAGTATGACGGCCGGCCAAGCCGGTAGCAATGCAGAGAGCTGGGCTCGATACCAGCATCTCCTGCCTCAGTACGGCATGAGATTTTCGAGTGACAATCGCAGCAGCAAGTTCACAATGAGGAAATAACATGACTTCTACTGGTGTATCATTTGTAATATATTAATTCATCAATACATTCATTGATCAATAACCTACGTATTATTACCATGCTATTTGTTAGGTATTAATTAACTAAGTTAGTTAGTCATTTATATGTGCTGCTAAATATAGCCTATATAAGCACATTTGTCTATTTATCGATAATCTCGTCAATCGACAATCATGATGTTGCATTACTGCTGATCAGCACGCCTTAACTGGTGAAAAAAAAGTGTAATTGGTAACGTTAGCAAGCTATAATCTTCAGACATGTTTTGCCCATTTGAGACTGTTTTCAAATGTCCAATCTAACGAATTTCGTTTTCTCATAAAATGCTTAAAATGTTAAATGTGATTATAACATACTGCTGTTAATTAATGTATTGCGCCATGCACAGGGCTGACTGCCTGCAGACGGGCTGTCGGAATGTTCATTTGGTATAAATAAATAATAATAATGCGTTAGATGCCAATATTTTTTTTTTTTTATCCACTTTTTCTCCCATTTTTTCTATATTTTCTCCCATCCCAATTTCGTATCATCCAATTCAACCCTCCCCTGTCACGAACGCTGTTTCTTGCCTCCCACAAGCCGGCTGCAATGTGGACTAAGTCATACATAGCACAAGTCCCCTCCGGTACTTGAGGTAACAGCAGTCGCATCTTTTCACCTGCGCAGCTCGATCTCTCAGTGTCGAGGAGTAACGCGTGGGAGGCTCACGCTGCCCCCGACACTTCCTGATTCTACTGCGCAGGCGGACCAACCGACTTGTAGGAGTCGCTTGTTCACAACGCCCGATCCCCACCCATCAGTTTCCCTCCCCGTAATACGGCCAATGTGTATTACTGCGGACGACCAGCTAAACTGAAAACAATGTGGAGAGCTGGATTCGAACACGCGAATCCTAGCGTCTCCACACTGGTGGCGAGTGCCTTGCCCACTACACCACCTAGCCGCCCCTCTCAAAATGAGATTTTATGAGTTTGTATTACACATAAAACAAAAAATCTCAATTTCTCTAATACCTCCACACACCAAACTGGCCACGTTTCCTCATATCCATATACCTCAACTTTCGGCTATAGGATTTTTTGATATATCACTATGCATATGTATGCAAAACATTTATTTTTTATGACTAGGGGTCATACAAGGTCATAAATTCCTGTTCGGGTGGCATATCAAAAAATCCTCTAGCAAAAAATTCGGTATTTAATGTAGTAACATGAAAAACCATGAGAAAATATCTATATATCATCAATTTTTTCTAAATTCTGTTTGGGGTAATGTGCAAAAAGGGGCAATAATTTTGAATAGACCACGCCCCTTTTTGGGTAATACAATTATTATTATATATATATTATATATAATATATATATTATTTTATATATATATTTTTTTTGGACTATTCTAAACAATTAAGATGTTTGCAAATGATTTCATCCTTTATTATTTTTTTCCCTATCTAGGTGGGTGGTCTCCCCCACCGCCGTTCACGTTGTACAGCGTTATTGCCCACCATGCGTTGTCTGCCAAACCATGCTGTACAGCGATATTGAGATCATATAAAACATTTTCGCCATGGCATTCATAATTCATATATACACCTCCGGCACTGCAGCTGTACCCTACGGCTCAATACAACGACGGCTCAATACCGCCGCCTGGTGGATGGTCGGGCGAGTTACACTGGTAAACAGGATATGGCTGCTGTGCGTCGATTAAATGCATCCGGCCGTCAGATATTGTCGCAAGGCTCCCGACAGACACTATGTACATAATGGATCGCTTTATAAACTTAATAATCGATATGATTTCGGTGTTTATTGCGACATACAAACCGGAAATGGACCTAGGCGATCGACGTCCTATACCTGGGCCCTAATTCATCAACGTGACGTAGAAAATGTTCTATTTCCACACGTAAGCACAGAATTTAGAATGCGTGCACGCACAAAATAAACGGGATTTACCACACGTGCGTACGCAGGTTCTACGCACACCTGTCATGATAAATATCACCTTGGCCCTGCGCCGAGGCTCGTGCACACTTTCACGTATTTGCATACCAAAACCGCCCCGATTAACCATATACGGTAATGGACACCCCCATGAAATGTGGAAGAATGGACTAAACCGAGGGTGTTGTACACTGTCGGATATTATATCTATTAACTTCCTAAAAGACCATTGCTGCCTGGACACCGCAAACACTAATAAAGACCATTAACCACTGTTTTGCCGTTGCCCGTTAGTGTCATTAATGCATGCTGGAATAAGAATGCCTTTCTTAATTTATTTTTTATATTAATAATTATTATAATACAATAAAAGACAGCTCCGTCTTTTAATACACATATATTGTACAGTAACGTCAAATAAATACTACAGTCCCCGCTGAAATAAAGGTTCTGCATGCACATACCAGCAGTGATCTACAGCATAAAAGATAGCCACTTTATAATACTATTCTGAGTAGATAATTCATCTGTATCGCAACAGAGTCACGGATCTGGTCGGGGCAGGTAGCATTATGTCGGGAAAATCCTTATGAAATAAACAAAAGTGAATTAAAGAATTTAAAAACAAAGTTTAGAATATTAAATCGTTTTATAAGCTTTCTGAGTAGATAATTCATCTGTATCGCAACAGAGTCACGGATCTGGTCGGGGCAGGTAGCATTATGTCGGGAAAATCTTTATGAAATAAACAAAAGTGAATTAAGGAATTTAAAACGAAGTTTAGCATATTAAATCGTTTTATAAGATTATAGCTTTTTTCGTGCTGATTTGAGAAGGGTCCAGCTGCAGAGCTGAAGAGCAACTCTCAGGGCCAAGATAGCACTTATACTATTTTGAGAGAGACAGCAGAGAGACAGACAGCAGAGAGACAGACAGACAGACACTGTTCCACAGTGTGTGTGTGTGTGTGTGCGTGTGTGTGTGTGTGTGTGTGTGTGTGTGTGTGTGTGTGTGTGTGTGTGTGTGTGTGTGTGTGTGTGTGTGTGTGTGTGTGTGTGTGTGTGTGTGTGTGCGTGCATGCGTGCGTGCGTGCGTGTGTGTGACTACTAGTCTAATAGTAGAGACTCAGCCCCCCCCCCCCTCTGGACCACCTCCTAGTAGAGACTTCTCTAGGAAGAAGACGAAGATGAGGATTAAGGCGAGACACTGCAGGTGAATAGGCAAATATACTTTTTTTGTTGATTTTGAGATTTTGTTATATTTTGCTTCCTAAACATGTCTTCTATGAAACTAGTGACAATAAAACGTCAATAACACACATTTAGTTGTTCATTTTACTTCATTTTGCGTTATTGCATCCATAAATGTCCACATATTAATGGGGAAGTGCCTCATTTGCATATATAAACATACATTTCAGAAAACTTGTCTCTACTAGGAGGTGGTCCAGAGGGGGGGGGGGGGGGGGGTCTCTACTGGGAGGTGGTCCAGGGGGGGGGGGTCTCTACTAGGAGACTAGTGGTCACACACACACACACACTGTGGAACAGTGTCTATCTGTCTGTCTGTCTGTCTCTCTGCTGTCTGTCTCTCCGGCTCTGCAGCTGGACCTTCTCAAATAAGCACGGAAAAGCTTTTAAGCTCATAGCTCCAATTTGGGTCCCAAATTGCGGTACAAATGAAGGAGGTGTCTCGGGTAGTGGACTCTAGTTAATATTATGTTCTCTCTGCAATTAGACTGCCCCTCATTCATTCATTCATCCCTATCTGATATATATATAAATATAAATATAATAAACCTGCATTCATTCGGAGAGAAAGACCTATTCCACATGCTATTTAGGGTTTGACAATAATTACACTAATATCGCTATTTCACAATGAACTATAACGAATTACGGGGGTCATACAGAACACGTCAGTCAAGATTATTTCCGCGTTGAAACTAATGCATGCAACTGATCTATGCCGTCCGTCTGCAGTCCCCATATTCTACCACTGGGCGTCAGCTACGCATGCTCCGAGCTGTGCGTAAATATAAGCATGAAGTCAAGTTCAAGTTGAAATTGATGAATCCCACACTTTGCTTATAAATGGTCGTACGCACAGGTTAAGCACATATCTGTGCGTAAGTCACGTTGATGAATGAGGGCCCTGGGATCTTTCACCGCCAGTCTCATTGACGCACGGTAAGAGGACGCTGACGCTATTTTCAGCCCAATTGTTTATTTATTTCACTGCAAACCGATCGGATCAATATATCACCCATACTACATAAAGCATTTACTGACGATCACGGAAGTATAAACGACCCCCCCCCCCTTTCATCCACGCATGATGAGGCATAACGTATACGATCATGTACAGTTGAATTTTTTAATATAGCGTGTCTAGGGAATAGACGGCAATTGATAATCTATATATGCGTTTAGGCCTATAGCTCACGTTCTAGGAATTACTGCAGAAAACGATAAAAACATACTTATATTCTAGAAGGTATTTTTGTATGAATCTATGAATGAAAAAGTATAACGTTCCTACATCCTGAACGATAGATAATCGATGTTGAATGGGCCATAGTAATGTCAATTTAGCAATACAATTTAAAAGGTTATAGCCCTGCAAAGAAGGTGAACATCTCCATAGGCTTAGAGTGGTGGCCGACTGGCTATATTGATGGATATAACCAGTGGCAGGGAATGTGTTAATGTAATGCACAGTAATACAATTAGTTACCTTGGGCAGCAGCAAAGGGATGTGTGTTTTACGCTCCTCACGGGAGTGGTCAATCCAACGGAGGACGGCCTCGAACACCGTCTCCTCGCTCTTCACGTTCAGGTCATCCCTCTCGATGATGTCCACCAGCTGCTGCAGGGACAGCTCCACAAACTCCTGTGAGACGTGCAACATCTCCTCAAAGTGGCACACGATGAAGAGATGGGCCTTGCGCCTCAGGTCAGGGCAGCAGTAGATGTCCGTGAACCTCCAGATGCCGACACAGTTTTCCAGAGACAGCTGGCCTTCTAGGAAGTCAGAGCACGCTCCTACTATGCCAGTGACGCGAAGCTGGTCTGCAGCCACCAGAAGCTCTTCCACGTTCTCTGCTGTCACCGGCACAAAGTGTGTGTAGGAGTACTCTATGATGAGCTGCATCATACCCGGGGACACCCCAGGGATAGTGTAGACTGCTTTCTCTGAGTCGCTCCAGCGAGTGAAGAGGGCTCTGTGGGATGCAGAGTATAGAGATATCTGATGAGTAAAAAACAGTAAGCAACATTCTGTCCTGTGTAGTAATATATGTTCACAGTAGAAGTATAGCATCTTAGCACAGTAGAAGTATAGTATATTTTTACAGTAGAAGTACAGTATAGTATCTGTTTACAGTTGAAGTACAGTATAGTATCTGTTTACAGTAGTACAGTATAGTATCTGTTTACAGAATAAGTACAGTATAGTATCTGATTACAGTAAAAGTACAGTATGGTATCTGTTTACTAACCAAGCTAAGCTGAACCAAGCTAACCTGAACCAAGCTAACCTGAACCAAGCTAAACTTACCTGAAATAGTCACTGCAGTCACACAGGAGGGCCTTGTGGGCATTCAACTCAGTGCTGTTGACTTTAATAACCACATCACAGAGCCTTCCCTCCAGAGGCAGCTCATTAAGGATTGTACAGGACATTGTTTCCTTTTCCATGTGGGGATTTTAAATTGTATCTACAGAATATATTCAAGCTTACAGACAAGTAGCCGGAAACAACAAGTGAGATCTTCACTTGTCTTCTGAGATCTGAGATCTTCTGAGAGAATTGTTATATACTGTACAAATGTTCTAGAATGTTTCTATTATGACATCATACTGTGACATCACAAATGTTCTAGAATGTCTATTATGACATCATACTGTGACATTGGCTGAGGTTGAGTAAAATGTCATCCCAGATAGCAAAAAATGAGTGAATCAACGTTGAAATAGGGTTAGGCAGAAATATTGAATCTATGTCCGCCTACTACAATCTCATGAGCTGTCTAACGCCTGTCCCGTCTCCCTGTCTCTCTATGACTTGCTGTCCTGGAGTGTTGACCGGAGTGTTGGACGTCCCGTGACGAAGGCCGGGAGGTTGCGACCCCCTCTGCGTGCCCCCCTGTCTCCGGAGGTCTCGTAGTGGTGACCGGAGTGCCGGATGTCCCGCGATGATGTCGGGGAGTTCGTGACCCTCTCTCCCTGTCTCCGGCTGTCCCTGAGCAACGACCGGAGTGTTAAATGTCCCTTGACTAAGACGGGGAGGACGTGACCCTCTTTGCGCCGCCCCTGTGCCTCAAATAGATTGCTATCAGCTCTATCTTTAATCTTTCAAAATGTTCAGTTGCTATCGCTATTAGCTCTATCTTTAATTTTTCAAAATGTACAGTTGCTATTGCATGCACTCATCTGTGTTCCACTACACACATGAGTGCATGCTTACCAACTGTCCATCTGCAACACTACTATCACCAACATCTAAGAAGCGAGATCCCCCCTTGAATGGCCCTTCTAAGGTTTCTCTCCTCCACACTGCCTGTGGAGCTTTTTTCCCTATTGTTAGGTTTTAGTGAGTTTTTCCTTACCTTCGCGTGGGGTATGTCTGGGAGTGCTTGCATTCTTTCATTTATTTGCATCCATCTAAAAATGTTTGCACCTTATGGTGTTCTTGTTCTGTTCTTGACTTATTGTTATGTTTTCTTCTTGACTTGTTTAAAGAAAATCTGTACGGCCCATGGGGACATTAACGTGTGTGGTCGGGCCCTATAAATAAATTTGATTTGATTTGATTTATGTTGAAGCCTGACATCGAAATTATACAAATCGTTGTCTATGACTTACATGTTGAATCAACGTTAGGTGTCAACCATAACTGATACTATATCAATGTTGATTCAACCATCATTTAAATGGTAATCTAGTACATGCACATTTTAGTTGATTTATTTATTTATTTTTTTGTTAATTTTTTAGCGTTTATCGCTTTTCCTGGTCAAGCATGACTAGTTGATTTTATATTGAATCAATGTTAGGCATCAATGTTTATTCAACCATAATCTAAATGGTAATCTACTTGTACATTTGTAACTTGTACATCTACTTGTAACTTGTAAAGTTAAGGAATCAATACTGATTAATGTACATTTTACATTAAAATATTGCTGCTGATATGTATACATCATAACATTATATGTTTTTTTCCTGCTGTTAAACACACTATTGTTGTTCAAAATTCTTATATGACCATATTTCCAAAAATGTGTGAACAAAAATGACAACATGGCTTTAATATAAAAACTTATTTTTTTCTTTCAAGAGGGTCTCATCATACTTCCACAGTGACCAGTTAACCTTTTACACAAACATTAAATAACAGACCTTATAACAGACCTTTCATTAACAATACTATATATATAGCCACTGCCAGAATAGTGACACACGTATCGTGTGTGGTGAGCACACACATTCATGCACAACGAAGACAAGATTGCGTTGTCTCAATCATTTTAACTATAAATTTATGAGCTCAAAGTATAAGCTCACTGACTGAAATGTCCAACAAAAAGCATCAATTGTCAAATAATATTGATCACATTAACTAGACTAGATGTTTTTGAGGAAATTAGAAAGGGAACAACAACTTAACCCTTGTGTCTGATCAGATTCTTATTTGTTTGATAACTTTGCAGTGATTATGTTTGTAGCCAATATAATATGTGGCATAATCTTTTAATTATCTTGTATTTTTTTTTTACTCTCTTTCATAAATTGTTTATTCAACTTCAGCCCGATCATAACCACCACATATTGTTTTTTTTGTCATATTTAACAACTCTTTTCAGAAAAGTGGGAGTATTTCATTACAAAAAAATATAAAAAATGGTTATGATCAGGGCTGAAGTTGAATAAAATATTTATGGAAAAGAAAGTGGGAAATTATTTCAACATAATCTTTTTATGGAGTTTTTCAATTTAGTCCCCTAATAAGAGTATAATACTTTAGTTTTCAGACACAAGGGTTAAATAACAATGGCAGAGGATTTGAATTTAAACACAGTGGAGCTCAGATGATCTACAGTTGTCCACGACTTATCCTCCAAGGCATCTGCTATATAATAATCTTCAGATTTACTTAAGTGTTATTAGTAGGTTACAGCAGTAAGCATTAGTTTGCTCAGTCAATTATGGCCAATTCGTTTTATATTGTTTAATACAGTTAAATAAATAGATAAATGAAAAGCAAATTTTTTTCCTTGTACTGTATGAACCAGGGAAACAGTGTGTGCTGGGGTACCCTAAGTTTGACTCTGGTTCGCTTGACTTAAGTTTGGGTCACTTCGGTTCCAAGAACAGGCTGAAGCAGCAAGTCATTCAAGTAGATGCTGTCCATGGAAGAACAGTGTCCATGAGGGTAATTCCTTGTACTGTATGAACCAGGGAAACAGTGTGTGCTGGGGTACCCTACGTTTGATTCTGGTTCGCTTGACTTAAGTTTGGGTCACTTCGGTTCCTTGAGATGCCTCCCTCCCGGTTTGGCGCATAACGAAGCCACTTCTTGACAGTTTCGCTGTAGTCCTGGTCGGTCAGCTTGGGGTCAAACTGTCGAGCAGCAGCTGATAGACACAAAAATAAAAAAGTGAGGAAGAGAGGTGAGATGATGTACGATGATAAGAGCACCCCTCACTTCACACGAGTGTGATTTTTTTTAATCACTCAATTACTCTGTAGGTCTACAGTAACAAGCTACAGTCAGCATCCAGTTAGACTGGACAGGAAAGAGAAGCAATCGCCTAGCCTGACACCATCTAGGCAATACAATGTGTATCCATGCACCTCTAAAGCTCACCAATTACGTTGTCCATTTCTTATAGGTTGCACTTTCATCACTTTATTCCAACATAACACTTTTTTTAAAGTTTTTGCAACAGCATAATTATATTCTGAATCACCAGCAGACAGTCATGCCTCACTACCTAAACTTAACCTATGAAGTAGTTTGCAGGGGAGGAAGCTCACCAAACATGCAGGCTTGTAGTGTTGTGTGGCTTCTTGCTTTCTGAACAACGCTTGTTTTTCTTTCCAGCCCAGTTGAACCCACTGGCCAGGGCGTTGGTCATAGCAGTTTTCAACATCAGTCTGATCAGGTTCTCTGAATTGGTGCCTCCTACCAAAGCCAGGCGAGAAATCTAAATCAGAGAGAAGAAAATGAAGTCCCTGTGTTAGAAACAGCATAACATTTATTTTATGAACACAGAGCAACCAACTTGTTTATACACACACTTTATGCATGCACTGATATTCCAGCCCATGCCAGTCGTTAGGTTTAACCACATTAACCCTCCTGTCGATATGTAAACGGTATATTTGAACAATTTCAAAACGTTTCATAAATAGCAGATATACAAGCTCTAACACGTTTTGAACTAGAAAGTGCTAAACACATTTTCCCCTGAACAAGACCACACTGAAATGATCTACATTTGATAAATGAATGCAGTTCAATAAATTACCATCTTTTGACGGACTGATTGCTCCATCAGTAATGATTCTGCCTCATTGAAGTCTTGTTCACTGGCGATTGGCAGCTGGAAGGGGAGCATAGTGGTTGTGGTGGCCACCCCGTGTCCCCTGGTCCCACCCGATATGTTGCCCTCAGCCAACTCGGTCTTGATGAACTGCACATCTCTGGACAGATCCTTCATCACCACAAGTAATTCAGCAAGCATTGAATTCATCTTCTGGATGGTAAGGTCTTCAGAAGAAGAGTTAAAATCATTAAGTGAGAAATAAAAATAAGCAGCAAATCACACGAGGAATTACACCATGTCCAATAGACTTGCCTTTCATAAGCTGCCCGTCATCGCTGGCCATCTGTCTATGCTGTGAAACACCAGATGGGGTGTTGTAGTGCCCTGAGCTGTATCCTGACATCCCTGTAGAAACAAAATCATAGTTATATATTTCACTATAGTTTGACTGCATTGGATCAAACTGGTGGTAGTTCCCTCTAAAATGGCATACCATTTTGTGCATGTTGTGAGAGACCAGGGGGACTGTTGTATTGCCCCGAGCTGCATCCCGACATCCCTGTAGAAACAAATCATTATATTTAAAAATAAATACAAAATCTGACTTGTCAGTCAAACTAACATACATGTCATAATCACTAACACCGGTTCCTGACAGGCAGCAAGCGAGAGAACTGGAGACGAAATCGTGCACGACACTGTCCTGATATGACGCAGCGTGTGTCCGAGTGTGTGTTACCTGGAACAGGGGGCAAAGCAGCCTGCGATTCTCGACCAATAAAAAGTGTTTAGGGGCGGGACTCGGCCACGTAATCGCTCAACTAGAGACACAGCGAGCAAATATTTGAGGGGTGAACGACATCGCTGCTCAATTCACTGTCGCTCGCGGCAGGTCAGGATAGTCTGATTGAAACGAATACATTTTCATCACTTTTTCTCACTCGCTCGCTCGCTTGCGTCGCTCTATGTCAGGAAGGGGTGTAAGGAGTTGTATCCCCGTCTCTCAAAACACTGTTACTGAAAGAGTACAGTATCATACCACTACTTGCACTTTGTCGATCTTGCAGCTGCTGGACATGTGAGGCCTGCTGGAGCTGGTGGTACTGTGCAATATCCAATCCTGGCATCTTGGCTGAAACACAGTGGGAAATACACAAAGTTATTAGCAAATGACGCTATTGTAATCCCCCATGTGAGAAAATGTTTGATTTCCATTCAGCTGATTTCATGTGCACTGCCAAATACTACTTTAATAAAAATATCAAAGACAATGCGAGACGACTTCCGGTTTAGCATGGCGACGGGATAGACGTGTTTAGAGTGGCTCCCGCACAACTTGCAAACTATCTATTTATTTGACAAGCGACATGCTACAATGCACCATCTAAACTTTAAGACTAAAAGACGAATACTGCACTACGTTTCACAACATGACGGGAAGAGCAAAGAGAATTGATAAAAGAGAAATATCGAAGGCAACTGCTGCTAGCCTCGAAGCTATTGAACTTGCTAATGGGGCTATTGAACTTGCTAGTAGAGCTAAAGACATGCCTGATTCCCCAGCCAAAGCGACGCCAGCCTTGCCCAACGACTTGGAGAACCTCCGTACTGCCATACTTACCGACACGACGGCAGTGGTCACCTCGCTGCTAAACGCAGCTCTCACACCGGTGAATAGGACCCTGGAGGCAATAAAATCCACGCTGGATATACACGGACAACGGATCACCTCTGTCGAATCGGGCTTGTCTGACTACAGCGACAGAGTCGTCGAGATGGAAGGCGCATATGCTCAACTCAAAACGGAGAACGCTCGGCTGGCCGACAAGTTGGATGATCTTGAAAACCGCTCGCGCAGAGCCAACTTGAGAGTGATCGGCATCCCTGAAAAAATTGGAAGGCTCGGATCCAATCCAATTCATGACCGAATTGTTCTCAGATATTTGTGGGGCTAATTTTTTCCCCACGCCGCTCATACTGTCTCGCACCCACAGGCTGGGGAAAGAGAATAAAGCCGGAGGAAACAACCCCAGACCGAGAGCGTTCATTGTATTTTTCCACAACTACCAGGACAAGGAGCGTGTTTTTGGGAAGAGAAGAGAGGATCTGCGATACCATGGCCACAAGATCTCACTCTACCCTGACTTCAGCGTCGAACTGTCCCGCAAGCGCGCGGCTTACAACGACATGAAAGCCCGACTGTACAAGAAAGACATTCGCTTTGGAATGCTGTACCCAGCTCGCCTCCGCGTGGACTTCGAAGACCAAACGTTGTACTTTGACTCTGCCGCAGCTGCTCAGACATTCTACAACGCTCATTGGCATGACTGAGGTAACTACACAACGGTCGGTCGGGGTTTGTTTACACACCAGATTTAACGTAGGCTGGCTAACAGCTGGCTTGGACTGAATGACGTTAACACACCAGCCTACTGGTTGGTGCTTCCCCTACTCTTTTCTTTTCATTGCTCGACAAATCTCGAGCTGTTATTCAAGTTCAGTATCTTTCAGTTATTTCTATTTCTATAATGTAATTCTACAACAGCTGGCTTGGACTGAATGACGTTAACACACCAGCCTACTGGTTGGTTGGTGCTCCCCCTACTCTTTTTCTTTGCTCAACAAATCTCAAGTTGTTATTTTCAAGTTCAGTATCTTTCAGTTATTTCTATTTCTATAATGTAATTCTACAACAGCTGGCTTGGAACTGAATGACGTTAACACACCAGCCTACTGGTTGGTGCTCCCCCTACTATTTTCTTTGCTCGACAAATCACGAGTTGTTATTTTCAAGTTCAGTATCTTTCAGTTATTTCTATTTCTATAATGTAATTCTACAACAGCTGGCTTGGACTGAATGACGTTAACACACCAGCCTACTGGTTGGTTGGTGCTCCCCCTACTATTTTCTTTGCCCAACAAATCTCGAGTTGTTATTTTCAAGTTCAGTATCTTTCAGTTATTTCTATTTCTATAATGTAATTCTACAACAGCTGGCTTGGACTGAATGACGTTAACACACCAGCCTACTGGTTGGTGCTCCCCCTACTATTTTCTTTGCCCAACAAATCTCGAGTTGTTATTTTCAAGTTCAGTATCTTTCAGTTATTTCCATTTCTATAATGTAATTCTACAACAGCTGGCTTGGACTGAATGACGTTAACACACCAGCCTACTGGTTGGTTGGTGCTCCCCCTACTATTTTCTTTGCTCGACAAATCTCGAGTTGTTATTCAAGTTCAGTATCTTTCAGTTATTTCTATAATGTGTCGCTTGTCACAGCGAAATTGCTCTTTGATATATACTTTTTTTTTCCTTTTTCTCTACACTCTTAAATTGGGAGCTCACGCTCACGTTCTAGGTTAGGTTAGGTTCTAGCCTCTAGGCTAGGGGCTAGGTTCTAGGTTAGGCTAGGTTCTAGCTTCTAGGTTAGGTTAGCTTCTAGGTTATGTTTTAGCTTCTAGGTTAGGTTTTTAGCTTCTAGGTTAGGTTCTAGGTTAGGTTAAGATCTGTAGATGCACCGGAAGTTTAGTAGCGATTACCTGCGGTTCTCTAGATGTGGGAAGAAGAGAAGAGAACCTAGGATGGGAATGGGGAGGGGAGTATTTTGGGGGTTACTTATACCGAATGCGGTCCGGGAAAGGTCTGTATTTTCTGTTGTTATTGTTGTTGTTGCAGATGTTGTGGTTACACATACATATGTTTATAGTTACTTATTTGTTATTTGTTTTTTTCTTTTTTATCACTTTATTACTTTGTGGAGTCTACAATACCCCTGTACAGGGGGCCTGTATATGGGACAATCAGACCACTCAAATCTTGAACTGAATCATGACTTCATCTAATAATAGGAGGGACAACTCTGTTAGACTGATCACGTGGAATGTCAAATCTATGAACGGGCCAGTCAAACGTTCAAGGGTTTTTACTCACCTAAGAAACTTGAAGGCAGATATCATGTTTTTGCAAGAAACTCACTTATTAAAAGCAGATCAAATTAGACTACACAAGCCTTGGATCAGCCAGGTATTTCACTCCAATTTTAATATTCGGGCAAGAGGTGTTGTGTACTGGTGAACAAAAAAGTTCAATTCACATCCTCTAACGTTATCTCTGACCCGGATGGCAGATATATAATAGTAACGGGCACTCTATTCCAAACCCCAGTGCTCTTAGTCAATATTTACGCTCCCAACTGGGATGATGTTGGTTTTATGAACAAGATCCTCTCCTCCCTCCCAAACTTAAACACACACCAACTTATTTTGGGGGGCGATTTGAACTGTGTTGTGGACCCGGTTTTGGATCGCTCTTCTCTAAGACCCTCAACACTCTCTAAAATGTCCAGGTCCTTATCAGCCTTTATGAGGGAAAATGGATGTGTGGACCCATGGAGATCTGCTAACCCACTATTAAAGGCATTCTCTTTTTTTTCACATGTACACCACTCTTATACCAGGATAGATTATTTTTTTATTGATAAAACCCTGTTAGACTCTGTCCGCTCAGTTGACTATTTAGCCATTGTAATTTCAGACCATGCGCCTATACAAATGGACATCTCCCTTACTCTGAATAGAAAAGATCGCCCTCCCTGGAGATTCGATACCTTGCTACTTTCCGACAAGGGGTTTTGCGACAAAATTTCAAAGTCAATTGATGACTTCTTACTCACCAATAGATCGGATTCAATATCTCACTCACTGTTGTGGGAGACTCTAAAAGTGGTTCTGCGTGGTGAAATTATTTCCCATGTAGCCCATGCGAACAAAACCCAGAGAAAGCGGCTGCAGGACCTTACAGATTCTATTCTCCAGCTTGATGGTGAGTACGCCGCAGACCCTTCACCTGAATTGTATAAAAAGAAGCTGGATTTACAGTCTGAATTCGATCTATTATCCACAAAGAAAGCTGAAGGTCTGCTGCTCCACTCCCGCGGCCTGTCGTATGAATATGGAGACAAGAACAGTCGGCTGCTTGCACATCAGCTCAAGCGCAGAGCAGCCTCCAGGCTGATCTCACAGATAAGGGATCGCTCTAATAACATAGTCTCGAAACCCCAAGACATTAACAAGGCCTTTGAAGTGTTTTACTCCACTCTCTACACATCCGAACACCCTCCCGACAGAATATCTATGGATACTTTTTTAAATGACCTAGAATTCCCGTCTATATTCCTGGCTAAGGATTTAGACAGACCATTGAAGATTGAGGAGATCAAGGAGGCTATCAATGCTATGCAGAGTGGCAAGGCACCGGGTCCAGATGGCTATGAGGCAGGTTTTTATAAAAAGTTTTGTGACAAACTCGCCCCGCTCCTGAAAAATGGGACACTGCCACATACACTCACCCAAGCAACCATTTCCCTCCTACTTAAAAAGGACAAAGACCCCACAGACTGTGGATCGTATCGCCCAATTTCGCTGATTAACAACGATGGAAAGGTCATTGCCATGGTGATGGCTAGGCGTCTGGAGAACATCTTACCTCTGATTATTTCTGAGGACCAGACTGGCTTCATTAAGGGTCGCCACTCCTTTTCTAACATTCGCAGCTGTGTCTTGATTGTCAGGTTCATCATCCATGTGTGTGTGTAACTTTGGTTGCCATTGTCAATTTGGGCACGATTGTATCAGAATGTGTGTGTGTGATTGAAAAGTTTATTAACAGATTGCAGAATGGGTACAGTACAGTACAGCTCAATACATACAATTGTTAAGGGGATGCAGACCAGAGAAAGACTTTCGTCTTGTTTACATCAGGGTCCCCCATTTTCAATTCATCATAACATATATGACATACATGACATACAGATAGACAGTACTGCTACATCTATACATTTATGACATATCAGATTTGCAAATACAGTACTGTTTGTTATACAAAAGTGTCCAGAAAAAGAGTGTATATACATTTGACGTAGAAACTGTACATTGGAGGAGGTTGGGTGGGTGGGTTGGGGTTGGGTGGGTGGGTGGGGGCTGTACATTGGAGGTGGGGGGGGGGGGGTTGGGAAGGGGGGGGACACAGATTGTACACTGTACATTGGAATACTGACAAAGCCATACTTGGTAATTTACTGTACAACTAGGTTAGGACATTTGTAGGGGCCAGTTTCGAATTGCAGTCTCCCGTAGGTGTTTTTTGAGAGTGTTTTTGAAAGTGGGTAGTGATTCACATTCCTTTACAGCTTTGGGTAGGTCGTTCCACATTGATGTGGCATAATTACGAAACGTGTTTAGTCCCTTGCAGGGCTGTCCCCGACTAAGGATTTGGATGGTCGACTAGGATTGGCCAAAATTTGCCGTTAGTCGACTATTGTCATGTACAGAGGTCTATTGACCATACAAGATAGTAATCTGGGCAGGTGTTACATGAGCAAAAAACAACCCCCTCAGTAGAAAAATGCTTCTCAAAACAGTCCCGGGTAGGCAGATAGTAAACAAAGACGTTTTTAGATGGTAAATGGTATTTATTAGGTGTGGGGCTTCCAACCCACGGCCTGTTTCCCAAAGGGGAAAAGGGGATGTTATTAGGGGATTTCAACCCTAGATCACACAGAGGGAAAAGGGTAAGGGGAGAACAAATAAGGTAGATATACAGACAAACAGCAACAGCAGGAATCAAATGATAAGGCCAATCATATAGATGTGCTCCCCCATGAATGTGTCAATTTACACAGAGGCCAATCTATATATATATCTATATCTATATGCTACCTGGTAGCAATGCTAGCAGAGACACCTACCAGGTAGCAGTGTGAACAGAAGGAACACACAGTCCCATATAATTATGGAGACAAGGCCAATATAATACAACAGGGAAAAATAGAGCATAGTTCCACCACAGTGGCAACCACAGGCAACCTCCAACACCGTGATCACCGGCAAGTGACACAATAAGGCGCTGAGACGTGTGTGTGCTGTCAGGTATTTGGCTACCCATCCCTCTCGAGATTGATTGCCATCAGGTGTCATTCATCAGGCAATCAGCACTCTTCAGTAGGGATGGGCAGCACCTGACAGGGAGAGAAGAGACAGCATTACTCTCATGTTCACACACACACACATCATATACAAAACAACACATTAAATATACTAACCTGATGTTCAGAAGGTGTCATAAATACAGTAATAATGGTAATGACCAACCCAGGTACGTCACACCTCCCCCATAAGAGCGAACCTGTAGGGTTAGCAAAACATTATTACTTATTACCCAACATCCGATTAGTACCACACACCAGGGAAAACAGAAACAACAAAAACAAAATTCTCCTCCCACAATCACCCACCAACGGGCACACCATAACCACACAGGCCTAGAAAACCCAGCCTCCACCGCGTTAGAGCGAGCAATTGCTCGGGCGACAATGCTTCACGAATGAAAAAATTAGGTGGATACGATCCAGGCGATATGTCTCTCATCACCATCTCTCCAATAGATGGTTCGGGAATTACCAGCTGCCCCTGAACGCTTCATACAGCAACCTCTTCCATCTCGCCAACAGATGGCCCCTTGTCCCCGGCGAGAGCCTCGCCCCCGACAGATTCACTCAACGTCAAAACTTGAGTTCGCTCCCCACCCTGTGCCTTGGTGACAACACAAGCAGAAAACACATTGGGGTGATTATCAAGCAATTCATCACAACACAAGTCAGTCAATGGAGCCTTTTCAACCCCCACTACAGGAATCACACTCCCCCCAGCAAACTTGTTCCCCATGACAAAATCAACACTCACACCTTTTGGTTTCTGGGCTGACTTCGTGATTTTGTCCTGTCGCTTCCTCAGCGTACGACATCCTTTTACCACATGGCCTGTCTCTTTACAATAATTGCATACCACCGGTCTCCTAGACGGCGGGGAGCGTGGCCGGATTGCTGACTCAATCAACGCATCGCACAGAACTTTCCCCCCAGCTATATCATTTCCCATGATAAAATCAATTCCGGCTACCGGAAAAGAGGAACGAACCGCCACGGGAAAACAACCTGTGACTAGTTTTGACCTCACATGTATCATATGTAACAGAGCGGGCGTGTAGCCCATCTATTCCGCACACAATAGCACTTGTATTACAAGACGACTCCACATTTAACGGCAATACATCCGCCAGCATAAAGGACTGTGAACCACCTGTATCACGAAGGATCCTCACCTCGCGCTGGTCACAGACCTTACCCGACAGTGACACAAAACCAGAAGATATAAAAGGATCAAAACAACTGTCTGGTTTCCCCCGCCCAGGGCGTGAGACAGTGCTAACCAACCCCACTACCCTTGGTTCCTGCGCTGGCCTGTCAGTATTTTGCCGATCGCGCACAAATGCATAACAGTCCGCCACCAAATGACCTGGCTTGCTACAATAATTACAATGTCTCTTTTCTGACGGAGGCGAGCGTGGTCGAAATGATCGCTCGTCGCCTCCTACATACACATCATTTCGCACAGAACCATGTGATGCAGAAACATTTTTGTGGATCATTACCAACTCGTCACACAACACCGCAGCTTCCTGGAGGGTAGAAACCTTTCGCTCCTCTAACTGTATTATCATGTGTTCGGGCACACATTTTTTAAATTGTTCCATGAGGATTAACTCGCTCAAAGCCTCGACCCCATCCACTTTACACGCTTCACACCAACGAGTGAACACCATCCGTTGTTCATGGGAAAATGCGACATGTGTTTGCGAGGGAGCTTTACTTAGTCCCCTAAACCGCTGCCTATAAGCCTCCGGCACCAGTTCATACATGCGCAAGACAGCACCCTTCACTTTCTCATATACCATGCTGTCCTCCTTTGATAAAAACTGGCATGCGTCTTGAGCCCTACCCGTGAGCCTATATTGCACTAATAGTGCCCACTGATCCTCCGGCCAATTCGCAGCCCCCGCTACCCGCTCAAAATTAAAAAAAAAATGTCTCCACCTCAGATTCTCGAAACACAGGAACCATAGCAATATGTTGCCCAACATTAAAACTGCCATGGCCACCTTCAGATGAGGGTGAAGAAGAGCCAACACTCCCCAGCTCCATCCTCTTCAGTGTAATCTGGAGCTCTCTATCTCTCTCCTTCTCTTCAGCTTCTCGTACAGCTTCCCTGTCTCTCTCAGCTGCTCTGTCCTGTCTATCTCTCTCAGCTGCTCTGTCCTCTCTGTCAGCTGCTCTGTCCTCCCTATCTCGTACAGCTTGCCTGTCAGCTGCTCTCTCAGCTGCTCTGTCCTCTCTGTCAGTTGCTCTGTCCTCCCTGTCTCTGTCCTCTCTGCGCAACAGCGCTCTCTCCTCCATCTGGAGACGGGCCAAACGCAGACTAGAGCGCGCATGGCCAGAAGACGTGGAGTCTTTATCCGAATCGCCCGCGGTCTCACTTTCAGCTCCGGCCGTACTACCATCCTTCCTAATAGCACCACCATCCATGTCCAGATCACGTAAGGGAGAGTTAACCCATTCGCCAGTGTGTGCAACCTCCTGATCACTATGACTCACTACTCCCTGAGCCGGGCTAAACACCTGTTGCTCCACCAACCGCGCTATAACAGCTGCCTTCATATCCGCCTTGGATTGGGAATTTTGTACAGCAATAGCATAATGCCTAGCAATAAGGCCTAATTCCGCCTTAGTGCAAACTTCCACTTGACCCTCTGTCGGATCCGCTATAAAAGCTTCCAAAACAAATGCCGACACAGCCATATTATGTTTTATGTGTGCGTGAGAAAACAAAATAAAATATACGTCCTCACTTAATTAACCATGACCGTGCACAATAATAATAGACACATTCTGCTTTCATACCTCTTAACCAAAACAATCCAACTGACCACATCTACTAAATGAAAATAATAACAAATGGTCCTAACCACTCAACTAGGAGTCACCTGTGTCACTCTAGCCTATCCCAGATAAACTACTCCACTAGATGGATGAAAGGCTACAAATATCTTCAGTCGCTTACCGATTTCATTGCGCACTCCACCGGAATCACGACTCGTGCCCCCCACCCTCTAGCCAAGCAGGTGACCCCCCCGTTACCTATGTGGCAGAAAAATAGAATGGTTAAGAGCATCACAACAATAATGGTTACATCAATCAACTGTGCACGGACAATGGACCCCTACCAATACCAATTTAGAAAACGCTATCTTATTACACCTGACATGCTTCAATCGACAAGTCACCCCGTTATTTTACCAACAAGGAACCATACAATTGCGCAACTTAACGAGCCCCCATGTCATGTACAGAGGTCTATTGACCATACAAGATAGTAATCTGGGCAGGTGTTACATGAGCAAAAAACAACCCCCTCAGTAGAAAAATGCTTCTCAAAACAGTCCCGGGTAGGCAGATAGTAAACAAAGACGTTTTCAGATGGTAAATGGTATTTATTAGGTGTGGGGCTTCCAACCCACGGCCTGTTTCCCAAAGGGGAAAAGGGGATGTTATTAGGGGATTTCAACCCTAGATCACACAGAGGGAAAAGGGTAAGGGGAGAACAAACAAGGTAGATATACAGACAAACAGCAACAGCAGGAATCAAATGATAAGGCCAATCATATAGATGTGCTCCCCCATGAATGTGTCAATTTACACAGAGGCCAATCTATATATATATATCTATATCTATATGCTACCTGGTAGCAACGCTAGCAGAGACACCTACCAGGTAGCAGTGTGAACAGAAGGAACACACAGTCCCATATAATTATGGAGACAAGGCCAATATAATACAACAGGGAAAAATAGAGCATAGTTCCACCACAGTGGCAACCACAGGCAACCTCCAACACCGTGATCACCGACAAGTGACACAATAAGGCGCTGAGACGTGTGTGTGCTGTCAGGTATTTGGCTACCCATCCCTCTCAAGATTGATTGCCATCAGCTGTCATTCATCAGGCAATCAGCACTCTTCAGTAGGGATGGGCAGCACCTGACAGGGAGAGAAGAGACAGCATTACTCTCATGTTCACACACACACACATCATATACAAAACAACACATTAAATATACTAACCTGATGTTCAGAAGGTGTCATAAATACAGTAATAATGGTAATGACCAACCCAGGTACGTCACAGTCAACTTAAAAAAAAAAAAAAAAAAAAAAAAAACGTATATTATTTTTTAAAATATTTTTTTTCCTTCTTTTTTTATCATTCCATTTGGGCTGTGGGGGTGCTTAATGTCTGAAGGAGTCGACTGAAGGCTTCTTGTCCTCTGCAAAAGCATGCAATTGGTCCACTGATGGATACATCTTGATATTTGTCTAGTATAGTGTGTTCATTAGATGGGTGAAATCCTCTTTCAGTGCCTCTGTGCCTGTTTTCGTAGGCAGTTAGCCTCTGGTATGCGTGCCATTAGCGTTAGCCACGCTTCTATGCCTCTTTTCTTTTGAAAAAAATAATAATAAAAAAAAAAAAAAAAAAAATGTTTTTTTTTTCTTTTTTTTTTAAATTATATTCGACAAAGAGGTTGGCCAGTCGACTACGGCCCCTTTCGACCGATTAGTCGACTAATCGATTAATAGGGGTCAGCCCTCTCCCTTGTTTGAGCCAAATCTGGGTTTAACATGATTTGTGGAGCTCCCTCTGGTGTTGTGATCGTGGTATTCACTGACCTTTGGGAAGTATTTTGACATGTACATGGGTACCTTGGTCGCATAGTGTATCTTGTAGACCAGGCCCAATGCAAGTTGCTGTACTCTGTCGTCTACTCTAAGCCATCCTAGGTTGTCAAAGTGGGCAGGGGTGAGGTGAGTTCTAGGAGTCAGGTCAAGCAGTAGTCTGACCAGCTTGTTTTGAGATGTTTGTAATTTGTTTTTTAGTGCCTTTGAGGTGCTTTGGTACCATGAGGTGCAAGCATAGTCGTAGTACCCTTGAATGAGTGCTCCTGCTAGAGTCTTCAGGGTATTCTTGTTTACCAGAGAGGAGATCCGGTACAAGAATCGAGTTCGTTGGTTGACTTTTTTTTATTACATTGGATGCCATTTTGTGACAGGAAAGATTAGCCTCTAGGATGGAACCCAGGTAGGTAATTTCATCTTTCCTTGTGACAATATTGTCACCCACTGTAACCGAGAAGCCGTCGGTCTTGCTGAGTTTGTTATTTGAACCGAAGAGAATGGACTCTGTTTTGCCCATGTGTAATGATAGTTTGTTGTCGGCAAGCCAATTGCAGATTTTGCCTAGTTCCGAGCTGAGGGCCTTTTCAACCTGTAACTTGTTCTTGTCAGAGACCAGCAGGGCTGAGTCGTCCGCAAACAGGAAGAAGTTGCAGTCACAAGCTGACGACATGTCATTTGCATAAATTAGGAATAGTAGCGGTCCTAGTATGCTTCCTTGTGGAACACCACAGCTCACTGTGAGGGGGGGGGATAGGGTACCGTTTACCTCCACCATCTGTTCTCTCCCCTCCAGGTAGGATTGTATCCAGCTCACTGATAGACTATCAAAACCAATTGCTTTTAGCATGACCATGCCGCAGTATTTGCCCGCATCCACCTCTTGTTTGATGTGGTCGTTCAAATAGAGAAGGCAGGGGTCAGTGGAGTGGGATGTTCTGAAGCCAGATTGGAATTCGTAGATTAGATTTTTTTCCGCGAGGTACTTTTCGATCTGTTCGTATACTATTTTTTCCATGACTTTCGAGATGGATGTAAGGATAGAAACAGGGCGGTAGTTGCCCGGGTCTAATTTGCTGCCCTTTTTGTGCAGGGGTGTTACTCTCACAATTTTGAAGTCCTTGGGGATGTGTCCCTGTTTTATGGAGAGGTTTATTATGTGTGTGATGACTGGGGTGATGGCTGCTGCTGAGTCTCTGAGGAATTTGGAGGGGATGTTGTCATGGCCAGTGGCCTTGTTTGGTTGGAGGGCGCTCAGTTTTTTGAGTACCTCGACTACGGCCCCTTTCGACCGATTAGTCGACTAATCGATTAATAGGGGTCAGCCCTCTCCCTTGTTTGAGCCAAATCTGGGTTTAACATGATTTGTGGAGCTCCCTCTGGTGTTGTGATCGTGGTATTCACTGGAAGTATTTTGACATGTACATGGGTACCTTGGTCGCATAGTGTATCTTGTAGACCAGGCCCAATGCAAGTTGCTGTACTCTGTCGTCTACTCTAAGCCATCCTAGGTTGTCAAAGTGGGCAGGGGTGAGGTGAGTTCTAGGAGTCAGGTCAAGCAGTAGTCTGACCAGCTTGTTTTGAGATGTTTGTAATTTGTTTTTTAGTGCCTTTGAGGTGCTTTGGTACCATGAGGTGCAAGCATAGTCGTAGTACCCTTGAATGAGTGCTCCTGCTAGAGTCTTCAGGGTATTCTTGTTTACCAGAGAGGAGATCCGGTACAAGAATCGAGTTCGTTGGTTGACTTTTTTTTATTACATTGGATGCCATTTTGTCACAGGAAAGATTAGCCTCTAGGATGGAACCCAGGTAGGTAATTTCATCTTTCCTTGTGACAATATTGTCACCCACTGTAACCGAGAAGCCGTCGGTCTTGCTGAGTTTGTTATTTGAACCGAAGAGAATGGACTCTGTTTTGCCCATGTGTAATGATAGTTTGTTGTCGGCAAGCCATATGCAGATTTTGCCTAGTTCCGAGCTGAGGGCCTTTTCAACCTGTAACTTGTTCTTGTCAGAGACCAGCAGGGCTGAGTCGTCCGCAAACAGGAAGAAGTTGCAGTCACAAGCTGACGACATGTCATTTGCATAAATTAGGAATAGTAGCGGTCCTAGTATGCTTCCTTGTGGAACACCACAGCTCACTGTGAGGGGGGGGGATAGGGTACCGTTTACCTCCACCATCTGTTCTCTCCCCTCCAGGTAGGATTGTATCCAGCTCACTGATAGACTATCAAAACCAATTGCTTTTAGCATGACCATGCCGCAGTATTTGCCCGCATCCACCTCTTGTTTGATGTGGTCGTTCAAATAGAGAAGGCATGTGTCAGTGGAGTGGGATGTTCTGAAGCCAGATTGGAATTCGTAGATTAGATTTTTTTCCGCGAGGTACTTTTCGATCTGTTCGTATACTATTTTTTCCATGACTTTCGAGATGGATGTAAGGATAGAAACAGGGCGGTAGTTGCCCGGGTCTAATTTGCTGCCCTTTTTGTGCAGGGGTGTTACTCTCGCAATTTTGAAGTCCTTGGGGACGTGTCCCTGTTTTATGGAGAGGTTTATTATGTGTGTGATGACTGGGGTGATGGCTGCTGCTGAGTCTCTGAGGAATTTGGAGGGGATGTTGTCATGGCCAGTGGCCTTGTTTGGTTGGAGGGCGCTTAGTTTTTTGAGTACCTCATCTGTAGTTACCATTTCCAGTTTGAAGTCGTCTTTGTGGACGCCTAGGTTCTGTGGATATTATGATTTAACAAGTCTATCTGTCCAGGAGACAACATTATTGCAGGTATAAGCAGGCAGCCTAGCAGTTTCTAGCTTGGATGCTAATAACTACTAACGTTATCACGCTAGCTTGGATGCTAACTAACGTAATTAAGCTGGTCATGGTTCATGGTGAGCTGTTTGTGGTATAACGAGACAGCAAATTAATGTATGAATGAAAACTTTATTTGGGTGAATCGCTTGGGTGACCTGTCGGGAGTTGGAGTCCCGAAAATGGAACGTGTGTCACACATCTGTCACCTGACCCCCACGGGAAGTATCCAGGTCTAAGGCTAAGGTGTGCACATGCACGGATACTATTCCCAAAGGGGCCAGCCGACCTACCACCATGAATTTCCCCAGGACCACAAACAGACACGGGAGAATGCGCCGAGAAACAGTAAGAAAGCTTTTATTGCAGGAAAATAGATATTTAATACAAGGTTATACTTCTATATAAATAATTGGTTGTTTAGCCTATTTAAAAGACCCACGCCTCTTAAGCCTAGGGTAGTTAAAAGGAGGAAGCGCGCAATGCCCTGTAAACCCACCCCCAGACTGTTACTCCCACCCACGCCACCTATCCCCGCCCCTGAGGCACTACACACGTGAAGAAAAAAGGGTCTGCCCTGCACACGGGTCTATGACTATCAAACATTAATCTAGAATCACACCACACGGTTCACTGCAAACAGCCTGAAATAGGTATCGATATCACACCATCCCTCGGGGAGCCACGGCAAATGATTAGAGAGAATATAGGTAGGTAAATACACACTAAGTGTCACACAGTAACTAAGGGGGCTGGGATAAAATAGCACGGGCTGCTCACCACTAGGGGTAGGGCCTAGGCCTAGAATACTCCTCTCATACCCTAACCTAGGTTTGGGCAGTGGAAGCGCTGAGTTGACAAACACTAAAAACAAAGGTTTTAAGTATGACCGGGGCCCGAAGGTGAGGGCCGGAAGGACGCCACCTCCTTCCGCTCCCGTAGCCACTCCCGCCTTCGGGCTAAAAACTGTTCTGTCTGTACTGGGGTGTTTTAGGCACTCCAAGCACCAGGCGTGCAATAATGTCCTCCCGCCTGCAATGAAAGGCACAGTCAGTAATAACAAGGTCCCCCCGTTCACGGGTTCGTCACAATGCACAATGGATTAGATATCCTCCATATGATTTAGAAAAGAGAGAGAAAGGTAGTTCACAGAGGATGGAGTATCCACAATACTAGGTTCAAATCTTCTACAGTTTTACTGGCTTTACTGCATGCCGTTCCGATAATCTTCAGCTTCACGCTACTAATAATATTCCTAATTCCAATGCAGTCACTGTTCGTCTATGTCTTCATTTACCACTCGGGAAACAGTTCGCTTGTCAGGCGCGTATTCTAATGTCTTGCGTCCTTTACTCATGGCGGCCGGTGTGGCGATAATGTCTCTCCTGTCTGAGGCTCCACCCGTTTCCACTGCAGGGGGAACACCGCAGTCGGCGATATGAACTGGTTCCACTGGAGGAAAAGCACAAACACAAAAGAGTCGCGTGTCCTCGTACTCCTACAGCCCTGCGTACTCTGTTACCGTCCTCTCGACTCCCGTTTTCGTTCTGCTACTGTCCGTCATTGATCCTCCTTTCAGCAGCGCCAGCACTTCCGGGCACCGCCCCCGTCACGCGAGCCAGCCAATCACCTCTCGCTCCCTCCAACTAAGCTCCTCAGCTACGTAAGAAGAAGAGGGCACACATGTGTAGCCTGCATGACGTTTACATACACTACCCCCCCCTGGTGGTCCTGCACTCGCCTGCTGTAGCTGTCTTCTGCACAAAATCACCATCCTCCCAAGATGGCTCTCTCCGCTCCCGCCAGGACTTCCTGGACTCCGTCTAGACAAACAACAGGGACAGCATGGTGCAGTACAGTGACGGTACTTCAAATATCATCATAGGCCGATATTCACTTGCCTGTTCCATCAGCCAGGTAAGCCTTTAGGTCCTCTTCCAGACCATCCCGGGACACGTCCTCCTCTTAGGCTCCCGCAGGTACATACACACCCCCCATACAGATATCCCTATACCCCCACCCGCGACATTTCCCCCCCCCCTATTTCGATGGCCGTCCCGGCTATCACCGCTGGACCAAGCGGATGGGGGTTTTGCCCAAGTTGCTGCGCCGGGATCGTCGAGGCGGTCTCGCCTCCAGGGGGACCACTGCAGGCCCGGCTTCGGCCCTTCCATTCCCTTGGCTGCTCCCTCCTTCCTCAGGATCGACAGGTACCTCAACCTCTCCAGGACCTCCTTCCTCATGATCGACAGGTACCTCAATCTCCCCAGGACTTCTTTGCATTCCACTCGACTCCAGGCACCGGGATCGTCAGTGGGGGACCACTGCAGCCTCGGCTGCCTCCAGCTGTACAGGTAACCGGGGTTCCTCAACAGGTCTCGGTACAGCGGGGCCAAAGTGAAGCTCTGGGACCGGGAGGATGTAACCACCCTGGCCGGTTGCTGGGCGCGGCAGGAAGGGGAAGCGGAGACCCTGGGTTTCTAGGGGGGCCCTACCTTCTGCCGGTCCCTCCAGCACTTCATCAGGGTATGAGGGCACCCCCGCTGGACAGGGGCGGAGATTGTTCCTATGCAGGGTGCGACCAGGCCCTTCCTGACCCTCCGGCCGAACCAGATACACGGGTTGGTTGGGTCGGGGCTGTCCGATAATCACATGGGGTCTGGGTACCCACCGGGGTGCCAACTTCCCCTGGGCCCGCCGACGAAAGTTCCTTATCAAGACCCGTTCTCCTGGCAGCAAGGGTACTGCTCGCGCCCCTCGGTCATAACGAGCCTGGTCCCACCGCTGCCTCTTGGTCACATTCGCCTGTACACGCTCGTAGGCCTCTGTCAGTGTCTGGTGATGGCCCTGAACCCATCCCTCCAGGGTGGCTCTCCGTTGCGGGGGTGAGACATCGTGTATCAAGTCCACTGGCAACCTGGCATGGCGACCAAACACAACAAAATGAGGAGTCATACCGGTACTTGCGTGTATGGCATTATTGTAGGCTTGGACGAGGTATGGAAGCTGATGATGCCAGTTTGGTTGGATGTCGGGGTCGAGGGAGCCCAGTAGAGAGAGCAGCGTCTGGTAAAAGCGCTCACAGGCCCCATTGCCCTGAGGGTGGTACGGAGTTGTGCGGCTCTTCACGCACCCATATATGTCACACAACTGCTGCATCAGCCGGGACTCAAACGCAGCCCCCTGATCCGTCAAAAACCGCTCTGGACACCCAAAGGGTTGGATCAGTGTTGTCCATAGCGCCTTGACCGTACTGGACGCCGTCTGATCTTTGGTGGGAACGGCAAAGGCGTAGCGAGAGAACAGGTCAGTCATCACCAGGATGTAGGGATAGACATCGGCCGGCCACCCCAAGGATAAGTAGTCCAAACCCACCACCTCAAATGGGTAGCTACTCCGGATGGAGCTCAGAGGCGCCCGTTGTTCTGGTCCGGCCTTGCTGACTGCACACGTGGGGCACTCCTTGGTCCAGAGCTGCACTGTCTTGCCCATGCCTGTCCAGAAGAACCGCCGCTGCAGCAAGGAGAGTACCTTCTCAGCACTAGAATGGCCAACGGCCTGATGATAGTCTTTCCAGAGACCCTTGGCCCGACTGAGGGGTACAACCAGTTGGTCAGTGGTCAGGTGGGTATCAGGCTCCACCCCTCTCCTCACAATAAGCCCTCTGTGGAGGTTCAGGCACTCCCATTCGGCCAGCAGACCTCGTAGGCCCGGACACAAGGGATGGCGGCGGTCTGGAGGTGGCGGTGCCCCCTGAGTCAGCCACTGATGGACTTGTCGCAGGTCCGGATCCCCCCGCTGGCTCTGTTTCCAGTCCCGTGCCTCCGTGGCTGCTGCCTCCGTGTCCGCAGCTTCCTCCGCCTCCCTCTCCAGCGGGTCCCGTCCTTCCACTGCCTGGACCGTCGTGTTCTCCGTCTCTGGCAACCGAGACAATAGATCGGCATTCTGATTGACAGCCCCTGGCCGGTACTTGATTACGTAGGAGTAGTTCGCGAGCTGGGCCGCCCAGCGCTGCTCGTGTGCCCCGTTTCCAGATGCACCAGCGGATTGTTGTCCGTGAAGATAGTAAACTGGGCCCCCCAGAGATAATCTTTGAATTTTTCGGTCACTGCCCACTTCAAAGCCAGCAGTTCCAATTTGAAGGAGCTGTAATTCTGGTCGTTGCGCTCGGTCTGGGACAGGCCACGGCTGGCGTAGGCGATGACCCGCTCTTGGCCCCCCTGGACCTGGGACAGGACTGCTCCCAGTCCCTCCAAGCTGGCATCCGTGTAGAGCCTGAACGGCTAGCCGTAATCAGCGAAGGCCAAGATGGGGGCCTCCAACAGGTTCCTCTTCAGCTCCTCAAATGCCTGCTGACAGGGCAGCGCCCAAGTCACTGGCGCAGACGGTCGTCCAGCAGTGCCTTGGAGCAGTCGGTTAAGAGGGGCGGTGATCCGGGCAAAGCCAGGGACGAACCGCCTGTAGTACCCCACGAATCCCAGGAATGACTTCACCTGTTTGGCCGTGGTGGGCACAGGCCAGCTGCAGATGGCCTGAGTCTTCTCTGGGTCAGTCGCCACCCCTTGGCCGCTGACGATATGTCCCAGGTACCTCACCTCCCGGTGGAACAACCTGCACTTCCCTGGCTGGAGTTTGAGACCATGCTCCTGCAGGCGATGGAACACCATCTCGAGATGATCCAGGTGGCTCTGAAAGTCTGGGGAATAGACGATCACGTCATCCAGGTATATGAGGAGATGGTCAGTCACCTGACCACCCAGGCAACGCTGCATCAATCGTTGAAAGGTGGCGGGGGCATTGCACAGACCAAAGGGCATCCGCTCGAACTGGTACAACCCCAGTGGTGTGGCGAAGGCTGTCTTCTCCTGGTCCTCCGGCGCCACTTCCACTTGCCAATACCCACTGGCCAGATCCAGGGTGCTGTACCAGGTCGCCTGGGTCAGATTGGTCAATGACTCCTCTATCCGGGGCAGCGGGTATGCATCCTTGTGGGTCACAGCGTTCAGCTTCCGGTAGTCTATGCAGAAGCGCCAGGATCCATCCTTCTTGCGGACCAACGCCACTGGGGCCGCCCATGGACTGGAGCTCTTGCATACCACCTTGCTGTCGACCATCCCCTGCAGCAGCATCATCAGCTCTGCGTATAGCTTGGGTGGAATCGGACGGTACCTCTCCCGAATCGGTGGTGCGGTTACAGTGGGGATATTATGTTGAATCACCTTGGTACGTCCGAAGTCCTCCTCATGTGCAGCGAATACATGGGTCCATCGGCGCAGCAGCGCCGCAAGCTTAGCCTCTTGGTCTCCGGTCAGTCCCTCTCCCCTCAGATCTAGGGCCGGGTGGTCGGCAAGGGGGGATTCAGCTACTCAACGCACGTCCACTTCTACCACCCCAGGGCCGGTGTCCCTCAGAATCAGCTGGTTGGTCCCATGGATATCCTGCAGGGGGACCAATGACACTGTGGCCAGGGAGCACCGCTGGGGGATCAGCACAGAGGAGAGGTGGGGGTTACAAATACGCAATGGCACCTTACCCCCCCGTACCCAGCTGATGGACCGAGCCACTCGCCAGCCACGCTCTCCTACCACCAGGTCAGTGTGGTCTTCCACTAACACCGGGCAGTCCAGGCGACTCATCCGTGGACTAACCTCTGCCCATACCACGATCTCCGACTCGGGGGGCACCAGGACAGGGGCCTGCCGCCGCAGTCTAGCTGTGCCACTGGCCACATCGGCTGGGGGGGTGCTTTGTACCTGCTGACAGAGGTTAAACGCCTTTTCCCACACCCTCTGGGCCGTTGGAGAAACAGTGGAGGTGAAAGCTTCCCGCCCCGGTTGTCCCCCCTGAAATATGCCCTCCCAACATTCTGAGATAATGTTCATGCCCAACAACCCATATTCCGTACTAATACAGTCATCGTTTACAATCACCACTCCCCGACCCAGTACCTCAATACCGCCGATGGTAAAGTCCAGAACCACGTAGCCCACAAATGGAATTTGTAGCCCATTGGCCGCTCACAGGGTCAGCCAGGGTAGTCCTCCAGGCCCCTGGAACCCTTCGCCCCCAAAATGGCGCTGAAAGAATGATTTGCCAAACATAGTCACCTGTGAACCCGTGTCCAGCACACAGGGTATCTTCTTACCCCGAATCAGGACCTCTACCTCTGGACAGCGACCCACCATGGTTGGTCTCTGTAGGGCCTCCGTCGTACCTTCTGAACCGGTCACTTGCCCTGTAGTGACCGGGACTGTTGAAAATCCGGGGGAAGTGTGGTCCTACGCGTGCAGTACCTCTCAATATGTCCCGCCTCCCCGCAGTTCTTGCAGATGGGCCGACCCTGCTCATCCCACTGGTAGTTTTGCGGCTCCCGGTTGTCAGGGCGTCGGCGCGGCCGTGCAGAGGGTCTAGCTGAAGGGCCTGGCTGTTCCCACCTCTGTGCTGACTCGGGTCCAGGTCCAGAACCCCACATCTGGCTCCGTATTTCCTCTGCAAGGGTGCTCCCCAGCAGTGTTACCTGGTCACGTAGTTCCCTCTGTAGCTCCACCCGTAGCGAGTCTCTCAGCTGTTGTAGGCCGCTCTGGGATACTGCTTCCACGCCGGGAGGTGGGATAGCTGGGGCAGCTTGGGTCTGGCAAGCCGCCACCACCTCAGTGGAAGCTCGTTCCTCCCGCTCAATGGAGCTCGCTTCCTGCCGAACCTCCTCAAAAGTTGCCTCTGGGTTCCGTCTCAGGTGGCGCAGGAGTTTGCGCTTGATAGGGCCTTCCCGTAGGCCTTTAGTGAACTGCGCCCTCAGCCTCTTATTCTCCTCCCCTGCCCCATCTGGGTCACTAACCCTCCATAGGTACAGGCACTCTCTAAGGCGCAGGGTGAACTCCTCTATCCCTTCCTTCTCCGCCTGCCTACAACTAAAAAACCCTTCCTGAAGGATATCAGAAGAACTATGGTCTCCGTACTTCAGGGTTAACGCCCTGATTACTTCCTTAGGGGAAGCTTTAATAGTGGCTGAGAGGAGCATGGCTTCTCTATGTGCAGGGCCATCAAGGGAGCTAAACAGGAAATCTATTCCCTGTGGGGAGGGCAACGTCTGTGCTCGCAAAAAGGCCTCTACCTGGGTTAGCCATTGACTATATTTAGTGGTCCCCGGCAGTGGCGGCCGGTGGGTGCTTCGCCACTAGGGGCGCTATACCAAACATTTTGCAAACATGTACAGTACGGTAGTACCACGCAACAGACTCATGGCAAGACGTGAGCGATTCGACTCACGCTCACGGCAATGAATCGGCTCTTATGAACGAGTCGCTCAGCTGTTACTACAACAACACACAACCAGTCAAATAAAGTATAGTCTAGACTCTAATTCACAACAATATATAAATAGAAAAGTTAGAAACAAAACTCGCCCCGTCTCCAAACACAGGCAGATCTCTCCCTCTCTCCTTCTCTCTCTCACACACAGCGCGACGTGGAATCGATTCGTTACACAATCAGACCTATTATATACCAAGAATAACTTCAGTATGAGTACAGGGCTGTACACATATTTTGCATATTGTTAAACGAGCCAAGGCTAGCTATTAAACTATCGATATGAATCGAAAATCTGGGACCCTGATGTAAACAAGACAAACGTCTTTCTCTGGTCTGCATCCCCTTAACAATTGTGTGTATTGAGCCGTACTGTATTGTACCCATTCTGCAATCTGTTAATAAAGTTTTCATTCATTCATTCATTCAAACATAGACGATATTGAACAAGCCATAATCCACGTATTTTCAATCCGAGAGAGCTGCAGTAGTTAAATCAATGAGCCATCGACACAGTCAGTGTGGTAACGTTATTATTGCATCCAAGATTGATACACGGCTGGCTAGGCAGTTGGTAGTCATAGTCTTGTGTTATAAAATAAATAAACAATCAGCAATGTCTCACTTCATGAATGGCCAGCAGTAGCCTAACAGTACTGCTCCTTAAAAAAAAACTATTTACAAACGTTAACGTTAACCAGAGAGAGAGAGAGAGAGAGAGAGAGAGAGAGAGAGAGAGAGAGAGACTCACTGTTTAGTCGACACGTCCAGGGCTTGCCTTGATAAAGTGTATAATCCACTGTTGATGTTTAATTCCAGATCACTGTCCACTGTGTCCAGACTGCATCCGCCATATAGCTTGTTAGCCAAGTGTTAGCTTGTTAGCAGAAGCACCACACAACACAAGTACTTCATTCCTTTGTCCATTTCCGCTCGAACAGACTGCAAACTACCTGGCGTTCTATCGCCATGCTCTAAGACAAACTCTAACCTTAACCAACTTTGAAAGAGTGCCTAAGCTTAACAGTCTAAAGAACTTGCAGTCACAGGCACCGCACGCTCTAAGACAAACAGCTGCCTGCATCACCAACCTAGGAATAAGCTAGAATTGGAATAAGCTAGAATTGGAACATTAGAAATTGGATTCGGCCAATCAGAGATCGTCTCTGTGAAATTCTGCTACGGAAAAAAATACTGGCGTCGGCCAATCAGAGAGCGTCTCCGCGAAATGCAGCTACAGACATTCTTGACGCTACTGGCTAGACCGCTTCAAATCGCGCCCGGATTCCAACATAATAGTCATATTTCAACGCACAACGCGTTATGCACTGATTGGCTGTGACGGATACAGCGATCAAACTGTGACACGCACTCAGAGCGCTGTCGCGTCTAGCCCGGGCCGAGAAATACAAAAAAATAAAAAAAATTAAAAAAACGTGATGTCACTTCCTGCTCAGGAAAACAAGTGTTTTTTTATTTGAGATAATAACGTTATATTGTGCATTGGAAATACAAACATACTTAAAATGAGTAAATATTATTAATTTGAAACATGTTTATATTATTTATAGGGCTATAAAACAAAAAACAAAAAGATACTGAAGTAGATTCCCAAGCTAATACGGTTCTGCTCTGTACCAGAACCGGGCGCCGATCTGCTCTGCGTTGTGTTTCAATAACTCTAAGGCTCTGGGAAATACTTATTAACTTCTCAGCGGTGCAGGCAGAAGAAAATCAGGAGGAAAAGGTTATATAACAACAGCTGTTTTAATCAAAGTTAAGCGTGTATACAAATTACAATAAAGAATGCTATAATTGTGATCAAAGACACTATGCCGTCTTGATCACAACCAGACTAATATTACAGTAGATAAAGAGTGATAGTTGTTGATGAGCTTTGTTCTCTGGCTGAATGAACAAAGTATAGTTCTGTTTTCCCTCCAAAAGCGATGTCCTTTGTCCTGCTGACCTGCCCGCCTTGGTGTGTAGAGATGGTAGGTGTCGTTCCTGGTCTGTGTTGGGTTTCAGAGTGTCTCTCGTCCCCACACCCAGATCTTTTACCAAGGCCTAGCGTCCCTTTGTGATGACATCATAAGGCTGTGGTTATCCAATCACAGCCTCTCTACGTTTGAATGCAAACCGGAGCTGTCCTTACTCAGACAACCATATATACTTTAATTTGTTTAATTCAAGGTGCAACCAGCATCTAACAATCTACCTAATACATTGCATTTATTCATTTCCTAATATCTATATTTGAATTACCATTGGTTACATGAACCCAGAGATATCATATTTAAACACATTTCTTATCATTATAACCTATTTTCACTTTAAGTGAAAACTAATTACATAGTTTAGTATGACTTCAGAATTCTTACCCCAATGTAAACAGGCCTAATTATATTTTAACTTACATCAATATGTTATACAGTTTCATTAATCATATGATTTTACACAGTTTAATATGGCTTCAGAATTATTATCCCAATGTAAACACTCCTAATTATATTTCATATCAAAACTAATCTAAATGGGTTATCAGACCTTTGATGGTCACATGCAGGCCATCAGATACCAACTGCATGTGACCTGATCATTATTACGTTAGCTGTTTACCCACCCCCGCTTGTAAACAGTTGCTCTATTGTCTTGGAGGAAACTTGTCTACAGCAGCTGTCCCCACATGTCGTCTCACAGGACCAGTTCAACAGATAACACAGGATACATGTGGCTCTGTATCTATAGTCTGCAGCTGTTGCCCACACTTTGTATGCAAATTCACCTTTGGTTGTGAGCACAAGATCCCTGTCCACACACACCCTCTATGAAACTATATTTGATGGCCAATTGTTCCACTTTGACTGTTTCTATAAGACTTTTACACATTAGTTTGATTTGAACTCCCATTAGGATGATCTATGTTAAAATCTACCACAATACTTTTTCTTGTTCTACTCTCATATAACCAGGCAGGGCCTGAAGGGGGGGCGGCGCCCTTGCGCCCCTAGTGGCAGAGCCGCCACTAGTCCCCGGTATTCCACTAAACTTAGGAACCCAATGCGACCCCAAGTACCAGGGCATCATGACTGCTCGCATCCCAGTTTCTCTAACATTCTCATCGACCATGTTTGCTGTGGACTATGGGGAAATCCTACCGACTACGCCAAAATATGTCACCTGACCAGTGATGCCACAGATTACTTGTAAAAGTAATCCGATTACTGATTATTGATTACTCCTTTAAAAAGTAATCCAAGTTACTTTACTGATTACTTGATTATCAGAGTAACTTAGTTACTTTGAAAGTAACTAGGTTACGAAGTCGTCGTCGTTCCCCCAACCGTTTTTTTTAAACGCTTTATTGAAAGTGCATAAATAGTTTTTAACTTGTTTCTCTGCACATAACGTAAATTGTTAAACTAGTGCTTCAGCTTCTGTACCATCAAGTATGGTAAAGCAACAGTCTATGATGCTCACAGCATTAGAGCAGCCAGCCAGTGGTTTTACAAAACCAGTGTATATCCATTCACATCTAACAAATGCAGGCTGAACTATTCAATTATATCAACTGTAACTATTAAATTGTTTTTATAAATGTCTCTCTATAAACATACAATCAGTCTCTTTTTAACATGTAAATTAACTGTAAATCTGGCAAATAAGAGCTTTTGCTCTGCCACCATCAAATATACATTAATCAAAAGGGAAAGAAACAGTCCTCCTGTACCTAGTCGAAGCGTCGGCTAGTGAATGAATGAATGAATGAATGAAAACTTTATTAACAGATTGCAGAATGGGTACAGTACAGTACAGCTCAATACATACAATTGTTAAGGGGATGCAGACCAGAGAAAGACGTTTGTCTTGTTTACATCAGGGTCCCCCAGTGTTGTGATTCCAGATGCTTTCAATGCAATTGGATGTGCTGTTTTTAGCGGTAGACAGTATTTTGTTTCCTCCGCATATGAACGTGAAGTAGTGACTGAGGCTATACGAGCGTTTTGGGATGGAAGTCTGAACAGAAACTCACTTTTAATTTTGCCAAGCGTTTTGGGGTGGAATTCTCCGACGACGGAGCCCTGCTGTCACACGATTGGCGCATATGTCACATGACGTGCTGTGAAGACCCGCCCTACTCTGCCTCTGATTCGCAGACTGTGGATGGGGAATGTGATTGGAACAAGGCAGAGTCACTCACAGACAGAGGGACCAGTCACGCCGCGGGGACACATTCTTGTGTAACCCTTTCACTGCCACACTACGTCACTCCCAAAAGAAAAACAGCTCAAAATGTATTTTTGACTGTCGAAAACGAAATAAAATACTGCATTCCGCCTGCATTATGAATTTATGATGAGATAGTAACGAAATAGTAATGCACAGCCACTTGGACAAGTAACTGCAATTAGATTACTGGCTTTTAAAGATTAACGCGTTAGATTACTATTTTCGGGGGAAAGTAATCAGATTACAATAACGCGTTACTTAGTAACGCGTTACCGGCATCACTGCACCTGACCCCCACGGGAAGTATCCAGGTCTAAGGCTAAGGTGTGCACATGCACGGATACTCTTCCCAAAGGGGCCAGCCGACCTACCACCATGAATTTCCCCAGGACCACAAACAGACACGGGAGAATGCGCCGAGAAACAGTGAGAAAGCTTTTATTGCAGGAAAATAGATATTTAATGCAAGGTTATACTTCTATATAAATAATTTGTCGTTTAGCCTATTTAAAAGACCCAGGCCTCTTAAGCCTAGGGTAGTTAAAAGGAGGAAGCGCTCAATGCCCTGTAAACCCACCCCCAGACTGTTACTCCCACCCACGCCACCTATCCCCGCCCCTGAGGCACTACACACGTGAAGAAAAAAGGGTCTGCCCTGCACATGGGTCTATGACTATCAAACATTAATCTAGAATCACACCACAACACACGGTTCACTGCAAACAGCCTGAAATAGGTATCGATATCACACCATCCCTCTGGGAGCCACGGCAAATGATTAGAGAGAATATAGGTAGGTAAATACACACTAAGTGTCACACAGTAACTAAGGGGGCTGGGATAAAATAGCACGGGCTGCTCACCGCTAGGGGTAGGGCCTAGGCCTAGAATACTCCTCTCATACCCTAACCTAGGTTTGGGCAGTGGAAGCGCTGAGTTGACAAACACTAAAAACAAAGGTTTTAAGTATGACCGGGGCCCGAAGGTGAGGGCCGGAAGGACGCCACCTCCTTCCGCTCCCGTAGCCCCTCCCGCCTTCGGGCTAAAAACTGTTCTGTCTGTACTGGGGTGTTTTAGGCACTCCAAGCACCAGGCGTGCAATAATGTCCTCCCGCCTGCAATGAAAGGCACAGTCAGTAATAGCAAGGTCCCCCCGTTCACGGGTTCGTCACAATGCACAATGGATTAGATATCCTCCATATGATTTAGAAAAGAGAGAGAAAGGTAGTTCACAGAGGATGGAGTATCCACAATACTAGGTTCAAATCTTCTACAGTTTTACTGGCTTTACTGCATGCCGTTCCGATAATCTTCAGCTTCACGCTACTAATAATATTCCTAATTCCAATGCAGTCACTGTTCGTCTATGTCTTCATTTACCACTCGGGAAACAGTTCGCTTGTCAGGCGCGTATTCTAATGTCTTGCGTCCTTTACTCACGGCGGTCGGTGTGGCGATAATGTCTCTCCTGTCTGAGGCTCCACCCGTTTCCACTGCGGGGGGAACACCGCAGTCGGCGATATGAACTGGTTCTACTGGAGGAAAAGCACAAACACAAAAGAGTCGCGTGTCCTCGTACTCCTATAGCCCCGCGTCCTCTGTTACCGTCCTCTCGACTCCCGTTTTTGTTCTGCTACTGTCCGTCATTGATCCTCCTTTCAGCAGCGCCAGCACTTCCGGGCACCGCCCCCGTCACGCCAGCCAGCCAATCACCTCTTGCTCCCTCCAACAACGCTCCCCAGCTGCGTAAGAAGAAGAGGGCACACATGTGTAGCCTGCATGACGTTTACATACGCTACCCCCCCCTGGTGGTCCTGCACTCGCCTGCTGTAGCTGTCTTCTGCACAAAATCACCATCCTCCGAAGATGGCTCTCTCCGCTCCCGCCAGGACTTCCTGGACTCCGTCTAGACAAACAACAGGGACAGCATGGTGCAGTACAGTGACGGTACTTCAAATATCATCTTAGGCCGATATTCACTTGCCTGTTCCATCAGCCAGGTAAGCCTTTAGGTCCTCTTCCAGACCATCCCGGGACACGTCCTCCTCTTAGGCTCCAGCAGGAACATACACACCCCCCATACAGATACCCCTATACCCCCACCCGCGACACATCAACAGAACAATGTTTAGTGGATTTCGACAGCATCCTCACGCAAATGAAGGATCGATTAGATCAGTGGTTCCCAAAGTCGGGGTCGCGACCCAAAGGTGGGCCGCGAGCAGCCACGGGTGGGCCGCGAGATGATTTAAAAAAAAAAAAAAAAAAAAAAAAAAAAAATTTATTTTAATTTTTGTTGTCAGGCCACTGAACTTAGAAGCAGGCCAGGACAGTGTTTCTAGTTGTATTCTAAAATTCTATTCTATTGTATTCTAAAATGTGACTATATGGTTTTATATTAACTTAATAAATAAACAAAAACGAAAAATCTACTTATTTCAACAAACATTTCAAACTAAATAACAGATTATGCACATAAAACGCTGAAAACAACCGAAGCAACAATAGTATTTTAATGAGGCTATTATTATTATCATTATTATTTTGCAACAAGTTAGCCCTCTCATAAATAGCACATATAAATGAATAACTAACTTGAAGTAACTTAATAGGATTGAAGTGATATTTGGCTTAAAAAATCGGTCGCCTGGCAAAAAAAAAAAAAAAAAAAGCCAGACGATGTGCATTGGGCCGCGGCTCTCTGACGCCTTATTTTCTGGGCCCCGGCCTGAAAAGTTTGGGAACCCCTGGATTAGATCACAAAAGACTGCTTGTTGCATTGCTGGATTTGCAACGGCAGAGGAGGTCATTGAACGTTTCATCAGAAAAGAGCGAAGGATGGATTTCATTTACAAGGAGCGACAGGGACTCCTAAGAAGTAACGTTGTCAATGGTGAGTGAAATTATTTTTTTTCATATTTAGTAGCTGTGTGGGGCAGGTCTGTGTTGATTATGATTATACAGCCTGGTCCTACAGTACACTATACAGCCTGGTCCTACAGTAATAATAATAATAATAATACTTCGTTTTATATAGCGCCTTTCAGAGGACCCAAGGTCGCTTTACATAAGGGGGGGGGGGGGGGAGATAACAAGTCAACAAACATAGTGGACAGACACAACACATACAGCCTGGTCCTACAGTACACTATACAGCCTGGTCCTACAGTACACTATACAGCCTGGTCCTACAGTACACTATACAGCCTGGTCCTACAGTACACTATACAGCCTGGTCCTACAGTACACTACACAGCCTGGTCCTACAGTACACTATACAGCCTGGTCCTACAGTACACTATACAGCCTGGTCCTACAGTACACTATACAGCCTGGTCCTACAGTACACTATACAGCCTGGTCCTACAGTACACTATACAGCCTGGTCCTACAGTACACTATACAGCCTGGTCCTACAGTACACTATACAGCCTGGTCCTACAGTACACTATACAGCCTGGTCCTACAGTACACTATACAGCCTGGTCCTACAGTACACTATACAGCCTGGTCCTACAGCACTCTACTAATCTCCCTCTTCTCTCTCCTCTCCTCTCCCTCTCCCTCTCCTCTCCTCTCCTCTCCTCTCCTCTCCTCTCCTCTCCTCTCCTCTCCTCTCCTCTCCTCTCCTCTCCTCTCCTCTCCTCTCCTCTCCTCTCCTCTCCTCTCCTCTCCTCTCCCCTCTCCTCTCCTCTCCTCTCCTCTCCTCTCCTCTCCTCTCCTCTCCTCTCCTCTCCTCTCTCCTCTCCTCTCCTCTCCTCTCCTCTCCTCTCCTCTCCTCTCTCCTCTCCTCTCCTCTCCTCTCCTCTCCTCTCCTCTCCTCTCCTCTCCTCTCCTCTCCTCTCCTCTCTCCTCTCCTCTCCTCTCCTCTCCCTCTTCTCTCCTCTCCTCTCCTCTCCTCTCCTTAATCAGAGTTTCCAACGCTATAGGTCTATATGACAGGCGTTGTACTCTTAAACAGTAATGTATATTTGTAGATCTGGTATGTCATAAATGTCTGGATGTAGCAGTACTGTCTATCTGTATGTCATGTTATGATTAATTGAAAATGGGGGACCCTGATGTAAACAAGACGAAAGTCTTTCTCTGGTCTGCATCCCCTTAACAATTGTGTGTATTGAGCCGTACTGTATTGTAGCCATTCTGCAATCTGTTAAATAAAGTTTTCATTCATTCATTCATTCATTCATTCATTCATTCATTCATTCATTCATTCATTCATTCATTCATTCATTCACCATTAATTCGTTCGTTCGTTCGTTCATTCGTTCATTCGTTCATTCATTCATTCATTCATTCATTCATTCATTCATTCATTCATTCATTCATTCATTCATTTATTCATTCATTCATTGTCCTTGTGTTACATAAAACCCATCTGTGGCCTCGTGCAGAGGAAGGTGGTAAATACATGTTAAGATATTCCAATGTACAGTTTTGCATACCATTGACTCAGAATGGTCTGTTTTATTGAAATCGTCACAGCAGTATAGTTTGTTTATACTTCAGAAGTATGATATTTAAACATGGTCCCCAAAATGAATGGAAGCGAATGAGGAGCCTGACACCTGGGAGGAATGGGGGTGTTGCAGCGTTGGGGATGTTTAAAAAATATAATTTAATATATAATATAATATAATAATTTGTGCTTCACCTAAAAAATTTGTCAGCAGCCTCCACTGGTGTGTGTGTGTGTGTGTGTGTGTGTGTGTGTGTGTGTGTGTGTGTGTGTGTGTGTGTGTGTGTGTGTGTGTGTGTGTGTGTGTGTGTGTGTGTGTGTGTGTGTGTGTGTGTGTGTGTGTGTGTGTGTGTGTGTGTGTGTGTGTGTGTGTGTGTGTGTGTGTGTGTGTGTGTCCTTGTGAGGGACCAAACAGCTTAGACATGAGGAGTCATAGGTAGAGTGCTCAAAGGAAGGTTTATTTCCCCCCAAAATGTAAATACAGGGAACAAAAACCACAAAAGTGCAACAATAACAAATAAACAAAAAATATGTTCTTGGGCCCAGCAGAACTCGGGTCAACTTAAACAGAACAAACTAAAAATACCTAACACAACTGAACCAAACAAAACTGACCTCCAGACTAAGACAAGAGGGAGGTATTTATACTGGTTGACTAAACCAATACAGACACATGGGGAAAGACAAATAATCAATAATAAATTACATTAACCTTAATCATCTATAATTTATAATGAAGTTAGTTTGAAGAACACTATGTATTTATGTAGGAGACAATAACTGAGTCAAGCTAAAACATACATAAATCATAGTAGAACATCATTGTCTAATTAAATCCCCCCCCCCCTCCTCTTCTCATGGAGTTGGTATCTCCCGGCAAGCCTCTCCTGGTATTTAAATACAGCCTCTTCCAATTACGACATTAGTGCTGATGTGCGGCAAATGGTGTGGCCGTCACACACTCCCCCCCTTCAGGAATCGGGAGAGGTAATCGGCAGTTGCATTGTCCCGGCCTGTGATGTGATGAACGGTGAACCGGAATGGCTGCATGGACAGGTACCAGCGCGTTATCCTCCCATTGGTGTCCTTCATCCTCTCCAGCCATTTCAGTGCCTTGTGGTCAGTTTCCACGGTGAACTCCCTTCCCAGGAGGTAGTACTTAAGGGAATCGAGGGCCCACTTCACCGCCAGGCACTCCTTCTCTATAGTGGAATACCGGACCTCCCTAGGGAACAGCTTGCGGCTGATGAAGGCCACAGGATGGCGGTTCTCTGGCAGCCCTTGCAGGAGAACAGCACCAAGCCCACGATCTGAAGCATTAGTTTGCAAGATAAAATGTTCATCAAAATCAGGGCTATACAGTACTGGGTTCTTACTCAGAGCCTGCTGCATGTCCTGGAAAGCCGCTTCCGCCTCAGTTGTCCACTGGAGCTGGTTTGGGCCTTTCAGGCTAGTCATATCCATTAGGATGGCAGCCCTAGCAGAGTAGTTAGGAATGAACCGGTGGTACCAACCTGACATTACCATGAAGGACTTGAGCTGCTTTCTTGTTTGAGGCAGTGGACAGGACTCTAGGGCATGGACCTTCTGGACCTGGGGCTTTATCACACCATTTCCAATGACATAGCCATGGTACTCAGTCTCCGTTCTGGCAAAAGCACACTTTGAGGGGTTGATGATCAGACCTGCAGATTGCAGACGCTCAAAGACCACTCCCAGGTGTTCCAGGTGAGTTTCCCAGGTGGAGCTGTGAATGACAATGTCATCGAGATAGGCAGATGAAAAATCAGACAACCCGGACAGTACCTGATCCATGAGCCTCTGGAATGTAGCCGGGGCTCCATGTAATCCAAACGGCAGTACATTGAACTGGTAGAGACCCCACGGTGTCCGAAAGGCAGTCAGCTCCCATGATCTCTGGGTCAGAGGGACTTGCCAATAGCCCTTGCACAGGTCGATGGTTGTCAAGTACTTTGCCTTACCCAAGCGCTCAATAAGGGTAGGTCCCAACCTCCTCTTCACTTTAAAGGGTCCTTGCCACCTAGCCAACAACTTGCTCTCTTCAGTGGGAAGCATCACCAACACTTCTTGGCCAGGATCAAAACTCCTTCCCCGGGCTGACCGGTCATACCAGGCTTTCTGGTGCTGTTGTGCCTCCGACATGTGTTCCTGTGCCAGAGAACTCATCCTCTCCAACTTGTCTCTCATCTGGACAACATAGGAAACAACATTAATGGGCTCATCACTCCCTCTGTCTCCCTCCCATATCTCTTTAAGCAGGGTTAGAGGCCCCCTTACCTCATGACCATAGAGCAGTTCAAAGGGTGAGAAACCTGTGGAGGCCTGGGGAACTTCTCTATAGGCAAATAGGATGTAGGGAAGCCATTGGTCCCAGTCAGAGCCAGTGTCATCCACAAACTTACGAAGCATTTGCTTAAGGGTCTGATTGAATCTCTCGGTTAACCCATCCGTTTGTGGATGATAGGGTGTGGTTTGCAGGCTTCTGATACCCAGCAGTTGGTATACCTCCTTCAGCAATTTGGACATGAAGTTGGTTCCCTGGTCAGTAAGTCTCTCTCTGGGGAACCCCACCCTAGAGAAAAACTGTACCAGGCAGAAAGCAACAGACTTGGCTTTGATCGATTTTAGAGGAAAGACTTCAGGGTATTTCGTGGCATAATCAGTGATCACAAGCATGAAACGATTCCCTGACTTGCTTCTCTCTACAGGGCCAACAATGTCCATTCCCAGACGATCAAACGGAGTACTAATAATAGGCAGAGGTTGGAGGGGAGCTCTGGGGGGGCCCTTGGGTGAGGTCTTTTGACATTGAGGGCAACTCCTACAGAACTGGGAAACATCTGCACGTAAGCCGGGCCAATGGAAACTGCGTTGAATCCGAGCAATTGTTTTATGTTTTCCTAGGTGGCCAGCCCAGGGAAAAGAGTGACCCAAGGAGAGTACAGTCTCTCTGGCTGCTCAAGGAACTACAAGCTGCTTAACTGGCCCAAGCTGCCGATATAGAACACCGTGCTGCATAACATAACTCCCTTCCATGGTATTGTCTGGCTTAGTCCCTGTCCTTTCCTGCTCGCTGGCCTTTTGGAAACAGGGAACCAGGCTTGGGTCTTCCTGCTGCATCTGAACCACATTGGTAGGGAGATTAAAACCCAAAGGCAGTTCAGGTGTTGGTTCAACATGTGGATCTACAACTGTGTGCTTAAACTTCTCCTGCCTTCTCTGCCTGCGTGTCTTGCGGGGCTTCCCTGGCTCTACTTCCAAGTCAGCACTGTAAAAAGGCAGGGTGCTTAGAGTCTGAAATGTCTCACCTGCCTGCTTGGCCTGTGCTCTTGTGACGGCAACATTACAAACTTGGCTTGGGTGTAGTAGGTCGAGGAGCACTGGCAAGTCATGGCCTAACACAACAGGAAAAGGTAGGTTATCAGCAACACCCACATTCAAAAGATATGTCTGCCCTTGTATCTTCATATAGAGATCCGCTGTGGGGTAAGGCTTCTCATCCCCATGTACACAACCGATAGGGACAGTCTCTTCTGTGCGCACCATACTGGGCGGTACAAACTGCCTGTGCACTAGGGTCTGGGTGCTACCAGTGTCAATAAGGCCCCTGAGCTCCTGGCCATCGATACCAACAAGGACCTCTCTCATTTGCTCAACTTTATATTCAGGCTCCAAACTACGCCTCGGCACAAAACATGTCTGGGTGAGCTTGACTGAACTCCTCTGGCATCTTGGTTTGGTATGGCCTTCCTGCCCACATAGAGAACAAATTATCCTTTTTCCATATGTCGAAAGGGCCGTATTCATTGGCTGGTTCTCTTGTACAGGAGGCTTACCCACAGCTGCGATTGACTTGGTGTTGTGCTGGAAAGACCAAGGTATCCTGTTGTCCTTGCCTGTCTTCCAGGAATCTTGGCTCCATGGCTGGCCTTTCCCTCTGGCCGCCACAAACACATCAGCCAGTGCTGCAGCCTCGACCGCAGTTCTGGGGTCATGCTCCTTGACCCACACCTGAAGCTCAGGAGACAACATGTTCAGATATTGTTCAAGGATTATAAATTCACTAATCTCTTCGATACTCTTACCCTTAGGCTGGAACCACTTCCAATAAAGCTCTTTCAATCGCACATACAGCTCCTTGGGGGTCTCCTCCGGCTCAACTTCCAGTGAACGGAATCTTTGCCTGTAGGTCTCAGGGTTTATATCATACTTCCTGAGGATAGCTGTCTTAACCAGTTCATACTCAAGAGACTCATCCACATCCATATGCACATAAGCACTTCTGGCCTTTCCAGTCAGTAGGGGAATAAGGCGGAAAGCCCAATCAGCCCTAAGCCACCGACATGCTACTGCAATACGTTCAAATGTTATAAGAAAATGCTCAACATCGTCAGACTCTGTCAATTTATCTAACCTAGGTTCCTGTGTGAACCGAGACTGACCTGACCGGATGTCTTCTGAATGAGATGTCTGAGCAACATGGAAGGAGTCCAGTTCTGGGCCTCCACTCCCCAGGGTCAAGGGTGGTTTGGGGCCTGGGGACGTTTGGGCCTGCACCTCCATTTGAAGAAGACCAAACTGGTGTTGCAGTGCGTTGAACCTCTGGTCCTGCCGTGCCGCGTCCTGGTCCAGTCGAGCCTCTCGGGCTTGCTGCTGCTCCATGTAGGCTCGAATGATACCAGCCAGGTCTGCGATTGTTGGCTCCTTGCCCTCAGTACCTGGGGCCTCTCCAGTAGCTCCATCCGAATCAGCTCCAGTGGGCTGATATGCCTTTCCTCCACGTCTCATGGAAAAAAAGAAAAAGAAAAAAAAATAGAAAAAAAAAATCATCTACCTATGCCCTTTACTGGTTGATCCCACCGCTGCCACCATAAGTGAGGGACCAAACAGCTTAGACATGAGGAGTCATAGGTAGAGTGCTCAAAGGAAGGTTTATTTCCCCCCAAAATGTAAATACAGGGAACAAAAACCACAAAAGTGCAACAATAACAAATAAACAAAAAAGCTGTTCTTGGGCCCAGCAGAACTCGGGTCAACTTAAACAGAACAAACTAAAAATACCTAACACAACTGAACCAAACAAAACTGACCTCCAGACTAAGACAAGAGGGAGGTATTTATACTGGTTGACTAAACCAATACAGACACATGGGGAAAGACAAATAATCAATAATAAATTACATTAACCTTAATCATCTATAATTTATAATGAAGTTAGTTTGAAGAACACTATGTATTTATGTAGGAGACAATAACTGAGTCAAGCTAAAACATACATAAATCATAGTAGAACATCATTGTCTAATTAAATCCCCCCCCCCCCCTCCTCTTCTCATGGAGTTGGTATATCCCGGCAAGCCTCTCCTGGTATTTAAATCCAGCCTCTTCCAATTACGACATTAGTGCTGATGTGCGGCAAATGGTGTGGCCATCACAGTGTGTGTGTGTGTGTGTTCCACCTCGTCTTGCAATAGTCCAGGATCAGCTTAGTCTACAGTGCCTGCAAACGCCTGTGGGTGAATAATGAATTTAAACCTATTATAATAAGCTAACTTCAAATCTGTAAAGATGTATTCATGGGTCTGATGTGTTAGACTGAAGGGGAGGAAAAGATCCCAAAGCAAATAATAGGCACAATGAGGGAGTTGGTAATCTACACTAATATTGATAAATTACTGGCATAGAGAGAGGCATCCACAGATCTGATAAGCGGGTCATCAACGGACCTCCAATGCATAACAAAACAGTACACTGAAAGATTAAGGTACTGAATAAGATTACTGGTACGTTAAGGTGGGGCATGATGTCTCCAGTGAGATGAAGGTCATGGTTAACGTTAAGGAGAGGTTAAGGTTATGGTTAAGGTATGGGGTTAGGTTTGTAAATTACTTTTTGAGGTGAAAAAGCACCAAAATGTGGATACCACTCATTTGCCCTATGTCTAGTCTACCGGAAGACACATTTCACCCCAAGGTTCTGCGTCTGAAAGGGGCCTTTGTCTCTGCTCCATGCTGTACTCCATACACCATACACAATGTATCATCAGTAGAGATCCACCCGCTTAGGTATTCATGGGAATAAACTACACAGGGTAGATAATACGATTCAAGTGACCGCTCCTACCAAGTGTCATGGAGAGGGACTCTGTCGGCCACCCGCCCCCTCCGGACGGGTGTCCCCCAGGGCTCGGTCCTAGGACCCCTTCTCTTCTCCCTCTACACTAAATCACTGGGTAACATTATCACGTCTCATGGCTTCTCATATCATTGTTATGCCGATGATACTCAACTCTTCCTCTCCTTCCCTCCCTCAGATATCCACGTCTCTGAGCGGATCTCGGCCTGTCTGTCCGACATCTTCGCCTGGATGATGACCAACCACCTCAAACTGAACCTAAGCAAAACAGAATTTCTCCACCTGCCGGCCAAATCCTCCCCCCTGACCGACCTCTCCATCACAGTCGAGAATGCAGCTGTGACCGCGTCGCCGACCGCCAAGAACCTTGGTGTTGTCCTTGACGACCAGTTGAACTTCTCTGCTCACATCGCAGCGACAACCAGAACCTGCAGATTCCTCCTGAGCAACGTCAGAAGGATACGCCCATTCCTGACAAAAGAAGCCACCCAACTCCTCGTCCAATCAACAGTCATCTCCCGCCTCGACTACTGCAACGCACTGCTAGCTGGCCTCCCGGCCACTGCCACCAAGCCTCTTCAACTCATTCAAAGCGCAGCGGCGCCCCTGATCTCAAACCTACCGAAGTCGGCCCATGTCACCCCACTTCTTAGGGACCTGCACTGGCTCCCCATTGCTGCACGTATCCGCTTCAAGGCCCTCGACCTAGCATACCGTGCGGCAAAGGGAACCGCTCCCGCCTACCTCCGGTCAATGGTCTCTAACTACACACCCTCAAGACCCCTACGCTCTGCATCTTCTGGCCGCCTCAGATCTACTCCTATCCAAGCTCCCGGAGGGTCATCAAAGAGAAGCCGCCTATTCTCAGTCCTTGCCCCACAATGGTGGAATGAACTACCCATCCCAGTTAGGACAGCCGAATCCCGTCCAATCTTTCGCTGTCGACTAAAGACTCACTTCTTCAACCATTATCTGAAATGATAAAAAAAAAAAAAAAAATCTAACCCCGACTAACCTTACTGTCATGCACTTGTCCTAATAAACTAACCTACACTGTAACACGCAACACTTTGATGAACATTGTTACTCAGCTGATAGAGTTATACCCTTCTTGCTGTCTTGTCGCACAGAACTTGTAAGTCGCTTTGGATAAAAGCGTCAGCTAAATGACTAAATGTAAAATGTAAATGTAAGTTCAAGTTTTGTTTTATTTGTCACATATAAGGTACATTACAGTGAAATGCTTGGTTCTGTATGAGCCTCCTGAGATTGTGCTTCATACAGTAAAAAAGTTAAAGAATAAAGGCCAAACACCATACAAAATATACAATATACAAAACTATATATATATAATATACAAAACTAAGCTAACAAAATGCTAAAATCTTGTAGAGATGTAGTGCAGATATTTTAGTAATAAATAGATAAAATATGGTTTTGTGTTAAAAAGTGTCTAAAGTGAATTAATGTTTAAGGTGAATGTTTAAAGTGAGTGTGTATGTGGATGTGTGTGCAATGAATGTTAATTTAATTAATGCATGTTTTTCTCTTTGCCATCATGCCATCGTTGCACGTGTGACAAGATACAGTACATAGTCATTACCTTCCCGTTTCTTGTGCAGCGGGTCAAAATAGAACACCTTCATACTAAATCCCTTTCTTAACCCCATTTGCATTTAAGGAGAGTATATATACCGCACTGTATGTCCTGAAAGTCCAGGTCTTCGGACCGTGTAGGATTCCGTCTATCGGAGCGGTGTAAAGGTGTTAAATCCCACATGGGAAATAACGAGTCTCAGAGAACACAACCTTATCTGGCGCTCGAGCCCACCCAGAGAGGGAGCGAGGATTGTGGCGAGCATGGCGGTGCGGGGCTCTCTGCAGTAATGGAAGATCACTGACCTGTAAAAGACTGCTGGGGATAGAGTGGGTCTAGCCGGCTCAGCCAGAGCAGGTACAGAAGGTATAGGATACAGTCCACAATAAGGACACCTGTTGGCTCTTACTTCAAAAAGAGGATAGGTGCCCTTTGCAGTGGTGTGGTCACAGTCAACAGAGGTCGCTTGTCGCCCACCGGGAACCCCTTTCTTTTTTTACAGCATTGCAGCCGAGCTGAGACCGAAAGGCAACGTATTTAAAAAATGTACACCGTCTAAGAACACCCGGCGGATAGTTGTGACCTTGAACAATCACCTCCTGAAGACAGAAACCAGAGACCTGTAAGACTTCAAGCTGCGATGTACAGTATGAAGTCAGAACATAATGCAGATATAGGGGAGACTGAGTGTGTGGACCCACGGCACGTTTGAGATTATATACCGAGATGTTACATAGTGGTTTTATCGGTTCTGATCTGATCTGACCAGAACCCCCCCGCCCCCCACCGGTTATCTCGTCCCTATCTTTGGGAAAGAGATCTTTATGTTCACAATATTAGTGACTGGAGATTCCCCCAGATCATAATAACTGTACAGTATATGAATACTTCAATGGAGTGGGATTCCTATTCCAACAATGTGGCTAGAACACAGTGACAATAAACAGATAATAAAAAAGGCTGTCTGACATGAATAATAAAAAAAAGAATAATAACAATAATAAATACATACATACAATGGAATAAATCCTAAGGCCATATTTAAATGGAATGAAATGTAAATGTACATAATGGAAGGCTGATGAATGCTATAGTCACAGACACAGGACGGCCTCCCTGTAGACAGAGCGGCCTCCCTGCTGAGCTGACACTGCAGCACCACCTGCTGGCCAAACACAAGAGAGTTCTAAATTGACTTTATTAAGGGATATAGAATGTAAAGGGGAACGGTTACGCTTGCGACTGACCCAGTCCTTCATGTCTCTTTGTGCCGTTCATCCTATTATCTGTTTTATTCCGCTTCCCTCTCCTTCCTGCTTTTCTCTTTTTATCTTTGTGTTCAACTCTCCTCCCTGCCTCTCTTCTACCCGTCTCTCCCTATTTTTACCATGTCTACAGTACCTGTCTACCCGTCTGTCTGTGTCCGCCTGCCCGTGTCTATCGGTGTGTGTCTGTCCATCTGTCTGTCCGCCCGTCTGTCCATCCTGTCCGTCTATCCGCGTCTGTCTGTCTGCCCGTGTGTCTGTCCACCTGTCCGTCTGCCCGGCGTCTATCTGTGTCTGTCTGTCCATCTGTCTGTCCGCCTGTTCATCCGTCCATCTGATGCTCCGCCGGCCCTCTGCGTCGGGGCGTGTTGAAGGGATGACGGACGTTGGGCAGGGGCTGCCACACCCTGCCTAACCCCCCCCCCCCACACACACACACACAGAAACACACACACACACACACACACACAGACACAGACACACACACACACACACAGACACACACACACACACACACACACAGACGCACACACACACACACACACTATCCGTCTGTCAAAGCCACAGCCTATAGATCTGAGGGACAATGCCACTTTACCGCCACAATGACAATTAGTGTAGCGTAGCCGGGGGAACCGGCTGCCATCGCAGCCAATGTCACATCTGACATTTGTGATAATTGATGAAGTGCTGTGGTGTGACACGGATGTTTGTCTTTTTATTTGTAGTATGTTAGAGAGTGGTGAAATGGGAGTGTAGGCGCAAGCAGCATGCACATACATACATGCATCTGCTGTCAAACGATAACCTTGCACCTCTTAAGAGTCCAGTTTTCAGGAATTCTGAAGCAGCACATATCGATGTCCGGTAAAGAGGTCCATGTATGCACCATGGATATACAACACTAAGCCTCCATCACAACACATTATGGAAGAAAAAAAGATTCTGTCACCTCGTCACACCCACGGTGCTTATCGAGGATTAGCATAGCATGGTGGATCCCTGTTTATTTACAGAAACATACCTCTCTCTCTCGCTGGTGTTTGCTCAATTCATTCTCTTAAATCCTGGTTCAGCAGGATCCGGAAGAGCAAACAGGGATGGAGAGAGCATTATCGCGTGGCCCGCAGGCTGAGCGAGCTCCGCTGTGTGTTTACTCAGTGTAAATGTGTTTGCCTCTCTCTTCAGTTGGACACACGGCTCATCAGGCAACCTTGGAGCCCATCACCACGGGGCTTATTGTCATATCTGCATACCGGTGTCTTCCTGCTAAGCTCTGGGCTACGCTAATCAACTGCTAGACTCTGATTCAGAAGACAGTAGGGAATCAGAAGATGATATTTATTTCCTGTGTACTGTATACATGGGTGTACTGTGTTTTTCGCCCCGCGTCCATCATTCCGTCGACCAAGATGCCTTTGTGACCGCTGAAGATGGATCGGCGAAACAAAATGCAGAATACTCAGTTGGGATAATGAATCCGTGACCTTGACGTATAGAGAACAGAAGTGAAATCACAGTCCATCTCTTTAAAAAAAGAAAATTACTCAGCATGACTGCCGAATTAGTTGTGATTAGAATTATTTAACCATAGGCCCTAGTTAATTAGTCGTAGGGAGGTCAATGAGCCAATCAGAGTGCCCCTCGCAACGTCTATCAGCCTGTCAAACATCATCTCAATGAATGGACTCCTCTGTTGCAGAGATCTGATTTAAGGTCAAATGGAAGGGCTCTCAAATTATTACTTTCTTTGCCTAGGGCCCCCAAAAGTCTAGGGGTGGCTCTGGTCCCTCTGACCACCTTATTGGATGCTTAAATGTTTTCAACAGTGAGATGAATGGGGTTTTTCAACTACAGAATGGTTAAAGGTCCCATGCATTATAAATGTCATTTTTCAGTCTCTAGCATTGTATTATAGTAATAGGAGTTCGTATCAATGTGTTTTAGGGTCTAAATACCATATTGGCGAATTGCTCCGTTTCAGCCCAACCCCTCTGTGCCTCTAGTAAATCGGGTCATTTTGATTTGAAGTCCCTGAGCACGTCACTGGGCGCTGTGGATAGACACAGTGATGCGATTGGCTCTGTGGTTGGAGCTAATGCCCGCCCCCATTCTACCTAGACTAGACAGCGAGTGGGGCTGCGGGGCCGAGAGGAAGAGAGAGCCGAGAGGGAGCCGAGAGAAAGGAAGAGAGAGGGAGGGAGGGAGAGAGAGGGGGCACTTGGGGGGGGGGGGGGGGGGGGTAGCCTGTTCCTTAATGTCAAGCAAGCAGTGCAAGAATGCGGAAGCATTCTACCGTAGTGGCGTGCGGTAATGCGCCTTTCATTTTCCTTCGCCCAGCGCCCAGGTGCGTGCACCGGCGGCGGCGTGCTCGCTCAGGTGCGTGCGTGCGCCGGCGTGCTCGCGCGAGGTGCCCGCGCATGCGCATGAGATCCCGCCTTGGTTCGACACGAGCGAAGCTCAATATATATAAGTCACCGCCCCTTATTCAGTATCCAGAAATAGCTCAATTGGCAAGACTGCATGGCTGTGGATCCTACGGCTTGCTTGCTGGCGAGTTCGAATCCCATCAAATATTTTTTTTTTAACGTGATTTTTTTTTTAACGTGTATTCTTTCGCCGGTTAAGGTTAGGCATGGTTAAGGTTAAGGTTAAGGTTAGGCATTGTTTCGGAGTTGGTTAAGGTTAGAACGGTTAAGTTTAGGCGCTGTTAAGGAGCTGGTTAAGGTTAGAGTTTGTCAAAGAGAATGGCAATATTCTTTCTATGGTTAAGGTTAGGCATGGTTAAGGTTAAGGTTAAGGTTAGGCATTGTTTCGGAGTTGGTTAAGGTTAGAACGGTTAAGTTTAGGCGCTGTTAAGGAGCTGGTTAAGGTTAGAGTTTGTCAAAGAGAATGGCAATAGACAGCCTATTTCCGCGCGACAGCTCCCAAAGCGGGCCTGAAAAGAAAGGCGATTTACCGTAGTGGCGTGCGGTGACGAATGCTTCCGCATTTTTGCACTGCTTGCTTGTCATTATGCTACACGCGGGGGGGTACCTGCCGGCCGCGCGCCACACGGGAGATTGAAAGAAAGAAAAGAAAAAAGTTGCCTCGTCTCATCAGCGAGAGCCGAGTGGGAGAGAAAGGACAGAAAGGAAGAGAGAAGGAGGGAGGGAGAGAGAGGGGGCACTTGGGGGGGGGGGGGGACCTGCCGCACGGAGGTCCGCGCGACACACACCTCCGAACGGGAGAGTGATAGAAAGAAAAAAAGGAAGAGAGAGGGAGGGAGGGAGAGAGAGGGGGCACTTGGGGGGGGGGGGGGACCTGCCGCACGGAAGTCCGCGCGACACACACCTCCGAACGGGAGAGTGATAGAAAGAAAAAAAGGAAGAGAGAGGGAGGGGCTTCTCTCTCTCTCTCTCTCTCTCTCTCTCTCTCTCTCTCTCTCTCTCTCTCTCTCTCTCTCTCTCTCTCATGGTATAAATGATTATTTGTGTAAATAAGGTTATACGCCGACCATTAAGAAAATACATGTTAGTTTAGGAATAAGGGGCAGGTAACTATATAACTATAAGATTTATTCTTCTTCCTGCTCCTTTTGTCCATGGAATGACTATTTATGATTTTTTAATGAAGAAACTATGATTGTATTATTCCATGTGGCAAATAAAAACTCTGAACTGAACTGAACTCTCTCTCTCCCCCCCCCCCCCCCCCTCCCTCCCTCTACCAGTGCAGACTGTGGTCTGACTGTCACTCAAAGTGCTTATGGGCGGAGCCAGGCCATAACAGCCTGATTTCTTGAGGCTGAAAAATGATGGTTTCGAGTACTTGATTAGAAATATAAAACAATGAATTTTTTTGAAAAAGAAATTACAAATGTCTTCAATAGACCAACAGGAATTGTGTAAAGTTGCCCAAATAGTGCTAGGAATAGCAGTGCATAGCCCCTTTAAGTAACAGCACATTCTCAGCTGTGAAACTGTGATTCTTATCTCTGGTCAGTGTAGAGATCTCATAAGGATTCAGCAGGTTTTTCTGCAAAGCCTAGCAATGTGTGTCTCAACTCAGTGACACTGTGGGGACAGTGTGGGGTGTGTGTGTGTGTGTGTGTGTGTGTGTGTGTGTGTGTGTGTGTGTGTGTGTGTGTGTGTGTGTGTACATGTATACAGTATATATATGTGTGTCTGGTGTGTTATGGATCACAGATTCTGATGTTATATTCTGTAACCGAACACAGTAGATCCCCGGCCAGGCAAGCTCAGCTGGATGGACTCTATAGGCCCAGTGGGGCAAGAGCTGGAAATAACCTGCTTGGCTGTCTCTGTAGCACCGGCACCACCTTCTAGTCCGCAGGGGAGAAGATTATACCACCTCCTGTGTCTGATTTCAAACCCAATCTGCAGGAAGGTGCACTCTCTGAATGCACAGACTAGTGATGTTCTCTGTGTGTTAAAGGGAAAAAACACCCGTAGATAGAATTCACATATCGCTGCTGTCGGGCCAAAACCTCATAACTCCATTTTTTTTTTTTTTTTTTTTTTATATAAATCAACTCTCTGTAGATCATCCTCCATATGTGTGTGTGTGGGTTTTACAAAGTTTAAACAATGGGAAAGCATTAAACCGATCATCTGTCTAAACCTCCTAACTCTATTCACCCTCAAATCTGTGTTCGTTTTTTTCATCTGCTGAAAAGTTGGGTTTTTGGAGTTATGAGGTTTTGTCCCGACAGCAGCGATATGACATTTTCTACAATACTGTAAACATTAAGTGATTATTTGTGAATATGAACAAATCTCTCCTTAAAGGGGAACAATGGCGATTTATTTTTTATTAATATTATTCAGGGGGGGGGGGGGGGGGTAGTACAACATCTTTGAAGGCTGCCAATGCCTACGCTTTCATCGAAAACTCGCTTGAAAGCCTCTTGGAGTCGTCATTATAATTGCGCTCTGCGGCTCGCGGTATCGCAAAACGGAGAGGAGGAAGAGAGTGATAGAGGGAGAGGAGGAACAGAGTGATATGAAGGTGGAGAGGGAGAGGAGGAACAGAGTGATAGGGAGGTGGAGAGGAGGAACAGAGAGGTGGAGAGGTAGAGGAGGAACAAGTGATGTGGAGGTGGAGAGGAGGAAGAGAGTGATAGAGGGAGAGGAGGAACAGAGTGATATGAAGGTGGAGAGGGAGAGGAGGAACAGAGTGATAGGGAGGTGGAGAGGAGGAACAGAGAGGTGGAAAGGTAGAGGAGGAACAGAGTGATAGGGAGGTAACGAGGGAGAGGAGGAAGAGTGATATGGAGGTGGAGAGGAAGAGTTATAGGGAGGTGGAGAGGAAGATGAAGAGAGTTATAGGGAGGTGGAGAGGGGGAGGAGGAAGAGTGATAGGGAGGTAATGAGGGAGAGGAGGAAGAGTGATAGGGAGGTGGAGAGGAAGAGTTATAGGGAGGTGGAGAGGAAGAGAGTTATAGGGAGGTGGAGAGCGAGAGGAGGAAGAGAGTGATAGGGAGAGGGAGAGGAGGAACAATGTGAAAGGGAGATGAGGAACAGTGTGAGAGGGAGAGGAAGATGAGGAACAGTGATATGGAGAGGAGGAACAGTGTGATAGGGAGAGGGAGAGGAGGAACAGTGATAGGGAGGTGGAGAGGGAGAGGAGGAAGAGAGTGATAGGGAGGTGGAGAGGAAGAGAGTGATAGGGAGGTGGAGAGGAACATAGTGATAGGGAGGTGGAGAGGAACATAGTGATAGGGAGGTGGAGAGGAACAGAGTGATAGGGAGATGAGGAAGAGTGATATGGAGGTGGAGAGGGAGAGGAGGAAAAGAGTGATAGGGAGGTGGAGAGGGAGAGAAGGAAGAGAGTGATAGGGAGGTGGAGTTGTTTTGTTCCTTTATTTATTTCCATAATACAGTTCTAAAACCCACAACGCAGTTTACTCAATAAAGTGTCTTCATATATTAGCCTGTTATAGTCAGATTGCATACATATGTACCCATTTTCTTCAAAATGGGGAACAGCGTGAGTGAATATAATCCTATTTTCGATTGAAAAAAGATGTATATTGTGTCCTGGGGCCATATGGGGGCCATATAAAATAATGTTTGATATGGGTACTGGTTATGATGAGCTAATAAGTTAGTAAAGAAGTACAAAACAAAACAGGATAATAATCCTTATTTTTTGGGGTGGTTGGTACTGAGTTACACACCGGGTCCATTCGGACCCAGAGTTTTTGTTAACACCAAAATAAGATAAATAAATTAGCAGCGCACAAGGGTTAAACCCGCCCCAAACGTGGAGAAGCTGTCAGATCGTAAACTCTCGTACCATGTTAGTCACGTTCTTATGCTCTTGTTCATTACTCTGATGCCTTTGTTGTTCACCTGGATCTCTTGTTCATTGACCTTATCCTAACCTGTATTCTCATCCTCTCTCCTAGCTTGCAAGGCAAAGACCTGGAGACACTGACCTGCCGGCTAAGACCTGGAGACACTGGCCTGGCTCACAAAGAACTGCTCTGACCTATGCCCGGTTGACGACACCTGCCCCTGCTCTAACCCGTCTGTCTGACTCTCCTGCCCCTGTGTATACCCTGGACATTATGAGAAACAACCCTGTGTACCGACCAATGCCTGGACTTTGACTATCCCATTAAATATACCCATATTGGGTTTCCAGTTCTGCCTACCGTCACTCCTTGTCTGCATTATGGGTTCAATTACACAACCGTGACAACTTTTTTCACAAAATATTTGTAAGAACTATCTGCTGGTGCATGTGATTGACTGAACCCCAAGTAGCATCTATCCAGTACTAGGGTGGGGGGAAAGTCGATACAGCAACATATTGCAATACTTTGCATGCCAATATTATATTGATGCAGTGACACCAAGTATTGATATAAAAAAAAGATTGCTTGACAATCCTATTTGTTGCAATATAAATGATTGGAGTGAGGTAAACTGTATATACTGTATATTTTAATCGAAGATGTTGACATTTTCAGTTGATTGCAACATTGTGACTTTAGTATCATGATAATATCGTATCGTGGGGCCTCTGGTAATTCCCACACCATATCCAGTACAGTCCCAATATGCAGGGAAACTTGGCATGACCAAAAGATGGTCCGACCTGACCTTGCTCTGAGGCTCTGAAGCTCTGAGGCTCTGAGGCCCTGCGGCCCTGACCTTCTCACTTTTGGCAAGAAGGTTGATACTATTTATTTGAAAGTACCCACCAGCGCATACACACCTGATACGAGATAGTATGTCCAATCCTAGATTTGAGAAAATGGTACTTTAAAGAGTTTCAATAAAACATAGAAACCCTTTAGCAACCTGGTGGGAAACTGTAGGCGTCCTCCTGAATAATGTATCAGTGCCAGTCAGGTACAGCTACAGTATAATCTAGCCTCCCCTATGACTTACTCTATGGCTGACTCTATGACTTACTCTTAACACATTCCCGCCCGGCCATGGACATGTCCATGTTTCGAATCCAACGGTAGAGGGCCAACCACAGCAAGGTTGTTTTGGCTTTTATTCCATTTTAATAACCTACTCAATGTCACCGAGCGGCACTGCAGATTTACCCCACTCTTGGAATTCTGAAAAGTGCATTACCGGCCAGATCCTCGTAGGGGCGCTGTCTCGATAATGCAGTGTGGCAGAATGGTGCTTTCTTCTTTTTGACTTTGAATGGAGTTTACTGTTAGCTGGAATCTATAAGTGTAGCCTGTAGCTTGGAATACCTTTTGTGACGCCGAATTCACTATGCAGCAAAGGAATATATCATCAGCCAATGGACATATCGATCTACCAGATGGCGATCGAAATCCTTTTGGGGATCCACCCGGCCCACGGTAAGATCTTTTTCACGTAATTTACATGCTGATCAGGCCTTGTTATCATAGCCAACCAGGTGATCAGCGAATGTGGCTACTGAGGCTAACGCGGTTATTGGTAATCAATAATCAGAAACGACGTCCCCGACCCCCCCTTTCATGCATTCATGGTGGACCATGAATACCGACAATGTGCATTTTGAGTTTTAGCTCTAGGTTCTGTAGTGCCGAAACGCTGTTCGATTTAATGTTATTAGCTTAGCGCCCAGTATCTCGCCTTCCAGGAAATATACTAGCCCAAATCCCATATAACGCTTATATTCACGAGGCTATAAAATGAGAACGTATTGATGAAAAAAATTTATTCTTTAAGCCATTTTGAAGGGACGGTTTATGGTCTTAATTGACAATGAGAATGCACAGATTGCAAAACTATAAAGCTTGATTTAGCTCTACAAACAGCCTCACGCACAATGCAAGTCTGTTTTGAAAAGATGGCCTTATAGAGTGAGATTAGACGGCCCCCAATGGCCGGGAATGTGTTAAGTATGACTGACTCCAACCAGGGCCCTCATTCATCAATGTAACTGAGGGGTACAATTCCCTGACTGTATTGTTAGATATGATATTTAATACCACTACCTCATGTACTTTAACTTCTGGCCACCCAGTACAAGATATAAGTATGATGAACACTTTCCCACCTGATGAAACGAATCCACACAAATGTACCAAATCGAAGGTTTAATACAGCAAAGGGTGTATACAACGATCACTTAATTACATTTATGATTTGAAATATGGAATATGCACTTTTATGGCAAATGAGTATTCGTAGGTAAATCAACATTGAATGTCCAATCTCTGGTTGCGCAGGGAGTAAGTATACAACCTGGAATATTTAGGAAACGATAGCGATGGTACTTAAATGATTATAGCTGGATACACTAAGGGGGGGGGGGGGGTCCCGCTGGTTGTAAGACAGTAGGAGGGGGGGGTTAGAGAAGCCGCTGGCGGTATCCCATCTGGCCGACGGTGTCTTGGGAGAATCCAAAGTCTTGGACACGGTGCCCACAGAACCTCGGGCCGCAGACAAATACAGCTGGACCCTCTGTGGAACGGTATCTGCCGGTCCACAACAGAGAGACGTGAGGCGACCTCACGTGTAGAGCGCCGTCTCACCTGGAGTCCTCTCCGGGGGGTAATTCCAACACTCAGCAGTGTTGGCCTTTATCCATGGAATAATCAAAGCACACAAAGCATAATCCAAGCTGTGGAAGGCTCGCCGTCGTCTGGGTAGAGTAATCCAATATACAGGTCCAGTCGCTCTTGGCCCGGAGCTCCTCGGATGCAATCACCACCAGGGGTCTGACCAGCCTGGCTAAGCGTCCAGACAACGTCAGGAACGATGGGGGTACTGATAACTGTAGAACTCTAACCGAACGATGCACCATACATAAATAGACTATTATTAGCTTAATAGAATACGTCCAACTCGACGGTATGGTGCCAAACTATGACCATTCAACTATTAATCTACACGATATCTCAATGCCTATTCTGGGCCAAGTAGGCCTTACTACACCGCACGTGCGTCGTGGGGAGGCTTTTGCGTCTGTCACTCTGTTGGAGGGTAAAGAACTGGACTAAAAGAAAGTTCTACTTTACTGGCGCCATATATATATGCGCTATGAACAAATAGTACCATTCGTATCTCGCCCGACATATTACTGCGCGGAACCGGGGGTTGCCTCGACATGTTAGGCGGCACGATTGAACTTGGACCTAGGGGTATGGCAACCTGGCGCCAGGTTCTCGTCCAATGGTAGAATGAAACTATTATGGGCTGTTTAGTAGAAACGGGGATATTCAATGCATATTGTACAAGGAATATACAGGGGATATCAAACGATATACAAATACAATTAAATATATATATATAAATAAATATACATATTCGGTTTAATCTGATCCTTCACAACAATCAACGTGGCGTAGAAAATGTTCTATTTCCACACGTAAGCACAGAATGTAGAATCAGTGCACGCACAGAAAAAACGGGATTCACCACACGTGCGTACGCAGGTTCTACGCACACCTGTCATGATGAATCTCACCTTGGCCCTGCGCAGAGGCTCGTGCACACTTTCACGTATTTGCATACCAAAACCGCCCCGATTAACCATATACGGTAATGGACACCCCCATGAAATGTGGAAGAATGGACTAAACCGAGGGTGTTGTACACTGTCGGATATTATATCTATTAACTTCCTAAAAGACCATTGCTGCCTGGACACCGCAAACACTAATAAAGACCATCAACCACTGTTTTGCCGTTGCCCGTTAGTGTCATTAATGCATGCTGGAATAAGAATGCCTTTCTTAATTTATTTTTAATATTAATAATTATTATAATACAATAAAAGACAGCTCCGTCTTTTAATACACATATATTGTACATCAACATGGACCCCCTGCAATTTGCATACCGCCCCAACAGGTCCACGGAGGACGCCATAGCCCATGTGCTGCACACAGCAGCATCACACCTGGACAAGAGGCAGGGGAACTATGTGAGAATGCTATTCATCGACTACAGCTCGGCATTCAATACCATAGTCCCCTCCATACTCATAGCCAAGCTCAGGGACCTGGGCTTGGGCTATGACCTCTGCCAGTGGGTCTTGGACTTCCTGACTGGCAGACCCCAGGTGGTGAGAGCAGGCAACTGCACCTCCTCATCCATCACCCTCAACATAGGGGCCCCCCAGGGCTGTGTTCTGAGTCCCCTCCTCTACTCCCTGTACACACACGACTGTGTGGCTCAGCGGAGTAGCAATACAATCATCAAATTTGCTGACGACACAGTGGTGGTGGGCCTGATCTCTGCCAATGACGAGAGGGCCTACCTGGAAGAGGTCAAGGTCCTGGCGGGATGGTGCCAGGAAAACAGCCTCTCCCTGAACGTCAGCAAAACAAAGGAGATGATTGTGGACTTCAGGAGGTCGGGGGTCAAGGACTACAGCCCCCTCAGCATCGACGGGGCACCGGTTGAGAGAGTCAACAGCTTTAAGTACCTCGGAGCCTACATATCCGAGGACTTGACATGGACCACACACATTGACAGTGTTGTGAAGAAGGCACGACAACGCCTCTACTTCCTCAGGCGCCTAAGGAAGTTCCAAGTCAGCCAGAAGATCCTTAAGAACTTCTACTCATGTACAATAGAGAGCATCTTGACCGGCAACATCACCTCCTGGTTTGGGAATAGCACTGCACAAGACCGAAGCAGACTACAAAGAGTGACACGTTCAGCCGAACGCACAATTGGAGGGGGGCTCCCCACCCTCCAGAACATTTACAACAAGCGTTGCAAGGGCAAGGCTAAGAGAATCATTAAAGACTCCAGTCACCCGAACAACTGCCTCTTTGAACTGCTGCGGTCAGGCAAGCGATACCGGAGTCTCAAGGCGAGCACAGAAAGACTCAGAAGAAGCTTCTATCCCCAGGCCATCAGGCTGCTAAACGAACAATGAATGAACACTACACAACAACAACCACCAAACGCACATAGCACACACATCCACACGCACACACTCACTTTAAACAAACACACTGTAGCACCCACTCCACACACTTTATAGCACACACCCACTTTAAACAAACACACTGTAGCACCCACTCCCCACACTTTATATTTATGGATGAAGGATTGCACTACAACTCGTACACCTTACTGTAAATTGTACCTAAAATTGTACCTCATCCCATTTCTGCTTTGCACTAGATAGTACTGTACATTAGTACACTGCATAGTATTGTGTATTGTATATTATATGGTAACTCAGAACATTGTACATATGTCTATACCGAACACTGTGACCTCATTTTTCTTCTTCTAAATTCATGCTATATTATGTTATTATGTTATTTGATACTATCTTGTCTAGCACAGTCTCTGGAGCGTAACAGTAAGAAGCATTTTGTATGAAAGTATTCTGTACTTCTGTATGACAACTATTAAAGAACTTGAACTTGAACGTCAAATAAATACTACAGTCCCCGCTGAAATAAAGGTTCTGCACGCACATACCAGCAGTGATCTACAGCATAAAAGATAGCCACTTTATAATACTATTCTAAGTAGATAATTCATCTGTATCGCAACAGAGTCACGGATCTGGTCGGGGCAGGTATCATTATGTCGGGAAAATCCTTATGAAATAAACAAAAGTGAATTAAAGAATTTAAAAACAAAGTTTAGCATATTAAATTGTTTTATAAGCTTTCTGAGTAGATAATTCATCTGTATCGCATACAGAGTCACGGATCTGGTCGGAGCAGGTAGCATTATGTCGGGAAAATCTTTATGAAATAAACAAAAGTGAATTAAGGAATTTAAAACGAAGTTTAGCATATTAAATCGTTTTATAAGCTTATAGCTTTTTTCGAGCTGATTTGAGAGGGTCCAGCTGCAGAGCCGGAGAGCAACTCTCAGGGCCAAGATAGCACTTATACTATTTTGAGAGAGACAGCAGAGAGACAGACAGCAGAGAGACAGACAGACAGACAGACACTGTTCCACAGTGTGTGTGTGTGTGTGTGTGTGTGTGTGTGTGTGTGTGTGTGTGTGTGTGTGTGTGTGTGTGTGTGTGTGTGTGTGTGTGTGTGTGTGTGTGTGTGTGTGTGTGTGTGTGTGTGTGTGTGTGTGTGTGTGTGTGTGTGTGTGTGTGTGTGTGTGTGTGCGTGCGTGCGTGCGTGTGTGTGTGTGTGTGACTACTAGTCTAATAGTAGAGACTCAGCCCCCCCCCCCCCCCCCCCTCTGGACCACCTCCTAGTAGAGACTTCTCTAGGAAGAAGTCGAAGATGAGGATTAAGGCGAGACACTGCAGGTGAATATGCAAATATACTTTTTTTGTTGAGTTTGAGATTTTGTTATATTTTGCTTCCTAAACATGTCTTCTATGAAACTAGTGACAATAAAACGTCAATAACACACACTTAGTTGTTCATTTTACTTCATTTTGCCTTATTGCATCCATAAATGTCCACATATTTAATGGGGAAGTGCCTCATTTGCATATATAAACATACATTTCAGAAAACTTGTCTCTACTAGGAGGTGGTCCAGAGGGGGGGGGGGTCTCTACTGGGAGGTGGTCCAGAGGGGGGGTCTCTACTAGGAGACTAGTGGTCACACACACACACTGTGGAACAGTGTCTATCTGTCTGTCTGTCTGTCTCTCTGCTGTCTGTCTCTCCGGCTCTGCAGCTGGACCTTCTCAAATAAGCACGGAAAAGCTTTTAAGCTCATAGCTCCAATTTGGATCCCAAATTGCGGTACAAATGAAGGAGGTGTCTCGGGTAGTGGACTCTAGTTAATATTAAGTTCTCTCTGCAATTAGACTGCCCCTCATTCATTCATTCATCCCTATCTGATGCTATCTCTGAAAACAGTTCCTGCGAGCGCAGTCAGTGCACCCCATAACGCTATATATATAAACATGCATTCATTCGGAGAGAAAGACCTATTCCACATGCTATTTAGGGTTTGACAATAATTACACTAATATCGCTATTTCACAATGAACTATAATGAATTACGGGGGTCATACAGAACACGCGCCAGTGTCTTTATTTCCGCGTTGGAACGAATGCATGTACTGAGGAGCGCTTATGCCGTAGTAACGATATTCTACCACTGGGCGTCAGCTAAGTGTGCTCCGAGCTGTGCGTACACATAAGCACGAAGTCAAGTTCAAGTTGAAATTGATGAATCCCACTCTTTGCTTAGAAATGGTCGTACGCACAGGTTAAGCACATATCTGTGCGTAAGACACGTTGATGAATGAGGGCCCTGCGGACTTACCTCACCTGCCTCCCCTCCCTCCAACTAGTCTGTCCTCCTCTCCTCCTTTCTTATTTATTTATTTATTTATTTATTTATTTATTTATTTATTTATTTATTTATTTATTTATTTATTTATTTATTTATTTATTTATTTATTTATTTATTTATTTATTTATTTATTTATTTATTTATTTATTTATTTATTTATTTATTTATTTATTTATTTATTCATTCATTCATTCATTCATTCATTCATTCATTCATTCATTCATTCATTCATTCATTCATTCATTCATTCATTCATTCATTTATTTATTTATTTATTTATTTATTTATTTATTTATTTATTTATTTATTTATTTATTTATTTATTTATTTATTTATTTATTTATTTATTTATTTATTTATTTATTTATTTATTTATTTATTTATTTATTTATTTATTTATTTATTTATTTATTTATTTATTTATTTATTTATTTATTTATTTATTTATTTATGTATTTATTTATTTATGTATTTATTTATTTATTTATTTATTTATTTATTTATTTATTTATTTATTTATTTATTTATTTATTTATTTATTTATTTATTTATTTATTTATTTATTTATTTATTTATTTATTTATTTATTTATTTATTTATTTATTTATTTATTTATTTATTTATTTATTTATTTATTTATTTATTTATTTATTTATTTATTTATTTATTTATTGTGTCATTGTTTGTTTCTCTTATCCCATGGCCAATCGTTTTTGTTTTCCATTTCTTTCTTTTGTCTTATTATACTCTATATTATAGGAGTTGTTTTTTCATTGTAAGACCTTTTCAGACACTTGGTCCCAAGTGTATTTCCTGTTTCAGCATTGGCTTATGTCGCTGCTCCCCCAGCGACATAATTCTTCAGAAAATGTCTATTAGTGCAAGTCTGCATCATAATAATTCACATACTGTATCCTACCAAGGGCACATTTTAATACTCTGCTGTATAAATACCCTGCTCTTGCATGGTAACCAAAACTGCAGCATTCAGACTTTTAACCGATGCATAAAATTAAACTATATTGTGTGAAAGAAAGAAAGAAAGAAAGAAAGAAAGAAAGAAAGAAAGAAAGAAAGAAAGAAAGAAAGAAAGAAAGAAAGAAAGAAAGAAAGAAAGAAAGAAAGAAAGAAAGAAAGAAAGAAAGAAAGAAAGAAAGAAAGAAAGAAAGAAAGAAAGAAAGAAAGAAAGAAAGAAAGAAAGAAAGAAAGAAAGAAAGAAAGAAAGAAAGAAAGAAAGAAAGAAAGAAAGAAAGAAAGAAAGAAAGAAAGAAAGAAAGAAAGAAAGAAAGGAAGAAAGGAAGAAAGGGAGAAAAAAGAAAGAAATTGAAGAAGTGTAGGCTACTGTTCTTTTAAACAGGACAGAAAATAACTCCAACTGACACTAGGTGGGGAAGTGACCTACGTTTCACTCACTCACTCCACTCAGTTTGTTGTAACAGAGTGAACCCGCTCTAAGAGGATATATGTATGTATCCAACTAAGCACCAAGATGTAAATGCACTATACAACTATAAGCATCTGGAAGCCTGGCCTATTTCCCCCCTTTAGCACCCCAAAGAATGTTCTTTAACTGTAAGCCCCTCCCTTTCACCAAACTCACTTAGTGTACAGATTTTTCGATAGGCAACAGCCTGCATGGGATCAGGGCTTTGAGAGAATGGGAGGACAAGGTTATCAGTATAGGGTGGGACAGGGGGTTCCATGACCATGTGGTTAGTTTGGAGGCCACCAAGGTAGAGAGGGGTTGATGGTAAAGAAGAATTAGCTGGACACTTTTCTCTTGCTGCAAATAATCTACATCCTGCCTTGTTAATCTGAATCATTGGGATGTCTTTTCTGGTCCTCTCCTTCTGCCTGTAAGATGCAATAAAATCATACAATATTTTTTATATGGTATACCAAAAATGTTTTAAGTAAAACATCTGTCAAACATCCAAGTAAAAAATCTACATATTGGATTCCTACAAGAAATGTGGAGAATTTCCGGCTGCGTAGCGCAGCGGACTAAGTGCCTGTCTACCACCGCAGAGACACTGGTATTGAATCCGGCTGTCAGCAGTCCCTCCGGCTTGGGCGGTCGTCATACTGACACAATTGGCAGTGTCAGTGGGAGGGAAGCCTGGTGGTAATCTGGTTGTTGTAAACAGCGACTCCTACAGGTCGGCCAGGGCGCCTGCACAGCGAGGAAGGGATCTGGGTGAGGTAGTGTGCCCTCCCACGCGTTACACTCACCCAATGAGAGTCCTCGCTGCCAGGTGAAAAGAGGCTGCTGGCTGTCTCCTATGTATCGGAGGAAGCATGTGATAGACTTCAGGGCTCCCTAGACCAGCAAGTAGGGGGCAAATGCGCGCAACGGCCAGGAATGGGAGGGGGAAATTGGCATAATGACTAAATTGGGATGGGAGGAAAATACAAGAAAAAATAGGAGGAGAAAAAGTGGATAAAAAAAAGAAATGTGGAGAATTTGACATTATGTTTCTTGTTACTGAAGGCTGTCTCCTTTGTTCCTCCTTGTTCTTGACTAATGCTGACTAATCAATTAGTTAATTTGAGTTGTTGGACAAATGTGTAAAATGGTGCTTCCCGCACGGAATCCTGCAGATGCTTACCAGAGATGTTCTTATAATCTCCCTGTGATCTAATATCACTAAAGTTACAGTGTGGGTTCGAGTCCCTGTGATCTAGTATCACTAAAGTTACAGTGTGGGTTCGAGTCCCTGTGATCTAGTATCACTAAAGTTACAGTGTGGGTTCGAGTCCCTGTGATCTAGTATCACTAAAGTTACAGTGTGGGTTCGAGTCCCTGTGATCTAGTATCACTAAAGTTACAGTGTGGGTTCGAGTCCCTGTGATCTAGTATCACTAAAGTTACAGTGTGGGTTCGAGTCCCTGTGATCTAGTATCACTAAAGTTACAGTGTGGGTTTGTGTCCCTGTGATCTAATATCACTAAAGTTACAGCAATATGTACTGGGAAGTATGTTGGGAATTACAGGAGTATTACTGAATAGAGAGCCTATTAGGATGCTAGATCCAAATGTGAAACACTGTGATTTGCCATATCTTGCTATGCTCGCTCAACGACCGCTCCTACCAAGTGTCATGGAGAGGGACTCTGTCGGCCCCCTCCGGACGGGTGTCCCCCAGGGCTCGGTCCTAGGACCCCTTCTCTTCTCTCTCTACACTAAATCACTGGGTAACATTATCACGTCTCATGGCTTCTCATATCATTGTTATGCCGATGATACTCAACTCTTCCTCTCCTTCCCTCCCTCAGATATCCACGTCTCTGAGCGGATCTCGGCCTGTCTGTCCGACATCTCCGCCTGGATGACGACCAACCACCTCAAACTGAACCTAAGCTAAACAGAATTGCTCCACCTGCCGGCCAAATCCTCCCCCCTGACCGACCTCTCCATCACAGTCGAGAATGCAGCTGTGACCGCGTCCCCGACCGCCAAGAACCTTGGTGTTGTCCTCGACGACCAGTTGAACTTCTCTGCTCACATCGCAGCGACAACCAGAACCTGCAGATTCCTCCTGAGCAACGTCAGAAGGATACGCCCCTTCCTGACAAAAGAAGCCACCCAACTCCTCATCCAATCAACAGTCATCTCCCGCCTCGACTACTGCAACGCACTGCTAGCTGGCCTCCCGGCCACTGCCACCAAGCCTCTTCAACTCATTCAAAACGCAGCGGCCCGCCTGATATCAAACCTACCGAAGTCGGCCCATGTCACCCCACTTCTTAGGGACCTGCACTGGCTCCCCATTGCTGCACGTATCCGCTTCAAGGCCCTCGACCTAGCATACCGTGCAGCAAAGGGAACCGCTCCCGCCTACCTCCGGTCAATGGTCTCTAACTACACACCCTCAAGACCCCTACGCTCTGCATCTTCTGGCCGCCTCAGACCTACTCCTATCCAAGCTCCCGGAGGGTCATCAAAGAGAAGCCGCCTATTCTCAGTCCTTGCCCCACAATGGTGGAATGAACTACCCATCCCAGTTAGGACAGCCGAATCCCGTCCAATCTTTCGCCGTCGACTAAAGACTCACTTCTTCAACCATTATCTGAAATGATTAAAAAAAAAAAAAAAAAAAAAAAAAAAAAATCTAACCCTGACTAACCTTACTGTCATGCACTTGTCCTAATAAACTAACCTACACTGTAACACGCAACACTTGATGAACATTGTTACTCAGCTGATAGAGTTGTACCCTTCTTGCTGTCTTGTCGTACAGAACTTGTAAGTCGCTTTGGATAAAAGCGTCAGCTAAATGACTAAATGTAAATGTAAATGTAAATGCCTGTATTTTTTATGTCCGTTCTATTTTAAATTTTTTTTTACTATTTTTAAACTGAATCATTTTAAACTATTTTTACTATTTGTGTTACTGAAAACTGTAAGCGGAGAGCCTATTGGGATGCTAGATCCTAATGTGAAACACTGTGATTCTACCTGTCTATCTTTTTATGCTCGCTTATGCCTGTATTTTTTACTGTTGTGAAGCACTTTGAACTGCAACCTCTGTATGAAAAGTGCTATACAAATAAAGTTATTATTATTATTATTATAATTTCTTCAGGAAAGAACTCATCCAACATGGAAAACAGCAAGGAACTGACACCTTAGAACTGACAAAAGTCTTGGCCCGACCAAGACCAAAGCAATTATTCGACTCATCGACTGAGAGGGGGGAGCCCTACATCCAACAAGCTGCTGTGCAGAGATAACAAAGGATAAAGAAAACCTTCCTTCACTTTTCTTGTAACCTCTCTTAGAGGATAATTTCCCACAATTTGAACGTAGCCCAAGAAACAGACACACCACATTTGAAGGCGGGATCGTCCTGAGAAAACCTGGGGGAGAACGTTCCCAAGCCTGCCCACTGAAATAGGCCTAGAGATGAATGAGTATTCAGAGATTTATACTGTGTCTATGTGAGACGTGAGGGAGTATTCACAGAGTTTGGCCTATGCTGCTCCGTAGTGAATTACGACCTGGGCACCAGCGTGCAACTGGGCTTAACAGTTACATTTAGTATCCAGACCTCAGATTGCCTTATTTCAGTATTTAAGCAAAGCCACCAACCTCAATATTAATCTCACTGATTGGCTTCATGGTGACTGCTGTGACCTCATTATCCTTGCCCTGCTGACCACCTCTCTCTCCTAGCTCACATCTCTCTCTCTCTCCAGGAGACGACATATTTTCACTGGGTCCATGTGACTCCCACACAAAGTTTAGGAACACCATATTCTCAAGGTTTTCGCTGAGCATAGATGTTGATTCTCTCTCTCTCTCTCTCTCTCTCTCTCTCTCTCTCTCTCTCTCTCTCTCTCTCTCTCTCTCTCTCTCTCTCGCTCTCTCTCTCTGCCAAAGCCAGCATTGAAACGATCAAAACAAACGCAACAATCAAAACGTATCAAACTTAAGCACTAAAACTATATGTACAATTAAAATAGAGGCCTACTAGAATAAAGAAATGTGTGAACAGAGCTGTGTCACATTGCAACTTTGAGCTACTGAGTACAATGACCTTTAACAGTCAGAGACTGTGTTTTGGACGTTACATGGTACACTTTTCTTCATCGCTACATTCCCAGTTTTTGTTGTTTTGATGTTGTTGTTTCAACTACTTTCTCTTTCTCTTTTTATTTCTCTCTTAACTCTGACTCCCCCTATCCTTCATGTATTATTTCTAGCCAAGTCTCCTTTCTCTCTCTCCTCTCTCTCTCCTCTGCTAAGCTGTGTGCACACTCTCTAAGGGCTTCATAAGCACGGCTGATGTAGTCTAAAAGCCATTTCTTTCACTGATGGATGTGTCCCGGCTCATCCCGTAGCTAACCACGTGGCAGAACACTTCAATACTAGAACTACTATATCTGTGGAAGATATATAGTATAGTAAAATCCATGATGATAGCAGAGACAAACAGTTTTGGAAACATGCTTCCACAATCGTTGATCAATTCTATTGTATTCTAAACCTTTTGAAGTGACACACTTATGGATTGATTAACTGAAAAAGCCATTCAAAACCTAATGTATACCTTAGAGCCCATGATCAGTCCAAACCTACTGTATACCTTAGAGCCCATGATCAGTCCAAACCTACTATATACCTTAGAGCCCGTGGCCCATGATCATTCAAAGCCTACTGTATACCTTGGCTTAGAGCCCATGGCCCAAGACCATTCAAAACCGACTGTATACCAGTACTTTCAAACCTATTGCATACTGCATACTGCACCTGCAAAAATGCATAATCATCAATTGGTAACACAACCAGATTTTATTCTTCCTGAAATACATTTAAAAAAAGATTTCCACCCAACAGCAACACTGTGTTGATCCTGCTGACACAGCTCTGTGTGAGATACACCGCCTGGAATGGGTATTTTGATCTTTGTTGGAAAATCCTTAATAATGAGGTGGCTAGTGTGGAAAATGTGGATATCCAATCATGACATAATACTTATATTAATATAATTACTATATCATAATTGGATATCGACATTTTTCAAATAAACAAACCATAGTCTTCAGTGAAGCGTCATCACACCCTCGATAGGAGTGTGACAAACATCTTGTTATTAAAACAAAAATTGCAGGCAGTTCCCAGTCACTATGCTCACCCACTTATATTATTCAACCTGTGTACAGCTGCCCAGGCACGTGCACACATAGAGCCCAAGGGGTGCTTGAGCACCTGCCTTTTTGAGCCTTGTAAAAAAAGTGCCCTTTTTGAAAAAAAGAATAATAATAATTCGTTACGCATATAGACTGCCCTTCCAACTGAAAATGTCAGGATAGAATCAAAATATTAGGTAAAGAGAGAGAGATGCCCCATATTCCATTGCAGTTTGCACGGCCTCCTCAGCGTGCCTCTCCGCGGACCTATATATTTTATGCATAGCGTGGGTGGTGATGATGATGATAGAAACCGCTGTGGCGCATACAGTTGAATGCTGGTATTATACTCACTGAGGGACACGAAGAAGTCAAGTCCGATGGGATTTGGGAATCTCAAATACAAATCGGGATTGGAATAAAAAATGCATTTATATTAAACAATACAGAATATACAGCACTTCTTCGGGTCTGTAGGGTAAGCACTTATTCCCTCCCCCCTGAACATTTATGGAGATGTATGGGCCTTTTAAGTCAGTAATAAAAGTGTCTTTCAAGGATAAGTGAGCTCCTGCACTGATTATTATAGTTCAATATTCAATATTTGATCACCAAAACCCCCCAAAAAGCATATAAAGGGGGCCCCCCGCCCGAAAAGGGCCCTTAAAAATCGGGCTTGTGTGCTACGTGCGCTCGGTTAAAACAGACACAGGTATAGTGCCCTTTTCAGCCTTTGAGCACCTGCCCCTCTAAAGTCCTGTGCACGTCCCTGAGTGGGTGTGTATCTGTTAGTGGCTTGATGTGATGGAAATTAGTCAGAAGGATTACGACAAACAGCTGTATCTCCAGTATGCACCCTCCCAAGTGATGATGTTTGGAGGGCGTGGAGGAGATGTATTATAGGACACAAGTGTCAGCTTCCTCATGATTGCATTGATCCATTCGTGGACTGTTTCCAACATGGTGGACTTGATCACCTGCAGTGATGTAGACATCCTTGTCATCTGGGAACTGTCCATCTGTTAACAACTTATTTGACAGGAATGAGAAAATGTCTTGTTATACCTGGCGCAACTAACTCCTCGTCAACAGAAATATCTCTACTTGACATGTATTGTGTCTAGCGCAATAAAAGCTTTCCCATGATGTTTGAAGTGCAACAACAGTAAGTTATTTCGCTTGATCGGTGCTGTCATTTGATTCAAGCACTCTTCCTGAAATTGTTGTACTGCTCTTGTCCCGTAGACTCGAGTTGATGGACAGATAGGGCAGCAGCCGCAGACTCACACACCTTATTGTCTAATGTAATTAGGTCTTTACTGCCCTCCTCAAAGGGATTCCCATTGCTCAGCAACACCTCCATCAGGTCTTTGGCATGGCGTTGACATTGGTGCTGAGATGCAGATCCTTTCTTGTGATGAGGACGTTCTTCACAATCATCGTTTGTTCTTCACAATCAACTGTTGTTTACAGTTCTCATATCTAACTCTAGTTCTCCACATATTTATTGTCTCATTGTGTGAAATATCATATAAGATATGCTCCAATCATGTTTATTTTATTATTCAATGACTCATTCATGAAAGCCTAGCTACAGGCACCAACATCACCATTCTAGGTTCAATAGAATAAAAGTTATGAAGCGTAATTCGAAATAAATACAGAAATTGCAGCCATCTTTGATTTTTGCCATACCAGAATATTCAAAAGATCAATATTTGAACTCCAGTTGATTCCTCACACAGTATTAAACTTAAAATAGCAATACAAAATTATATTACACAGCAAATGTGTGAACATTAAAACGTTTTTAAAGAATTCATGATTTCGATTGTGGCCATTTTGGATACATTTTTATTAAATTCAACTGGTTTCTTGACACTCAAGCCCAAATTGTTCTATAGATCCTTATCTTCAAATTCAAATTTTTGTTCTTGATTTATTGGGATGTTTCTTCTTGAATAGTTTAAAGAAGACTTGTCCGGCCCATGGGGACATTAACTTGTGATTTCGGGCTTTACAAATCAATTTGATTTGATTTAATATGCATTTATATGTCCAGTGATACAGGTAATAATAATAGACACTATGGTCAGGCACTCTACTACTGGCCCCTGAGCAGCTAACACTGGAGCGGTTAAAGCTGCGGTGTCTTGCTCAAGGGCACAGCGAGCAGGCACGTGCACACATAGAGCCCAACGGGTGCACAAGCACCTGCCCTTTTGTGCCTCATAAAAAAGTGCCCTTTTCATGCCAATTATTTTTACCATATTTTCTTTTTTACCTCCATATAGAGAGAGTGATCTGCAATCTGCTTGGGTTGGGGGTGCAATTCCTAACAGGCTCAACCATATGGATAAAAGTTCCCATATTATGTGCATTACACAAACTAACAACAGATATTACATTACATTACACAAACTAAAAACAGATATTACATTACATTACACAAACTAAAAACAGATATTACATTACATTACACAAACTAAAAACAGATATTACATTACATTACACAAACTAAAAAACTGCTCTTCCTCTTCCTCCTCCTCCTGCTCCTTCTCCTGCTCCTCCTGCTCCTCCTCCTCTTTCTCCTCCTCCTCCTCCTCCGCTTCCTCCTGCTCCTCCTCCTCCTCCTCCTCCTCCTCCTCCTCCTCCTCCTCCTCCTCCTCCTCCTCCTGCAAGGTGCCACGGGGAGCGGCGTACTGGCTCATATTAGGCAGGCCATGCATTATGCAGCAGCTTAGGCCTCAGCGCGGGATCTTCATGTCCTCTGCTACAGTCCACCTGTCGCTGCTCTGGTCGTAGCGCTCCACGCTGGAGAAGGAGAGGAAGTTATTGGAGCCTCCGACCACGAAGAGCAGGTCGTCCAGCACCGCGATGCCAAAGTAGCTGCGGGGGGTGAGCATGGCGGGCAGGGCGCACCAGGAGTCAGTCAAGGGGCTGTAGGCCTCCGCGCTACACAGGTCGTTTTCATCGTCATCCCCTCCCACCTGAGGACAGGACACATGAGAGGAATGTTTTAGTGTGTGGCGCAGGCAGGGAGGCAGGCAGACACTGTATTAATCAACTTAGGGAAATGAGGGCATCACAGCAGCATTGCAAGTCAAATGATACATATCTATAGAAATATCTAGTATAAAGCATTTGTGTCCGTGTGCACCTACCGCATAGACTTGTCCTCTGTACGCAGCGACTCCCAGTCCTCTACGCCTGCTGCTCATGGGGGCGATCAGAGTCCACTGGTCGGTGTCTGGGCTGTAGCACTCAGCTGTGAGCAGATTCTCCGCCTTGTTCCACCCACCACAGATGTAAACCTGTAATAAGAAAGAATATTCCAATTTAGTTTATATATTCCATTTGATTTCATTCTACTTTAATTGTCTGTTAATGTTGATGCACCAAAGGACCCAGACACATCTTTTGTATGTGCAGCTGACTTGGCAATAAAGACATTTATGATTTCTGATCTAACGTTCCTTGTGTTCATCTAGCACCCTGTGTTCCTCAGTTCCACCCACCTTGCCCTGGAGGGCTGCTGCCCCGGCGTCGCTCCTGTGCTCCAGCATGGGTGAGATCAGTGTCCACTGGTCGGTTTCAGGCTCGTAGCGCTCGGCGGTGTTCAGATCCACGTGTCTGTCGGACCCTCCCATGGCGTAGATACAGCCGTCCAACACGACCACGCTGACGTAACAGCGGCGTGAGTGCATGGGAGCCGCCTGCAGCCAGCTGTGAGTGACTGGGTTGAACCTGCTCACACTGCTGAGATGCTCATAGTAGTCGTCCCGGCCGCCGACGCAGTAGACCAGACCGTGGAGATAAGCGGTGCCGTGGAAGTAGGCCGGGGGACTCTCCCCCTCAACGCTCACGTCCATCCATCCACCGGTCCGGATATTGTAAGCCTCCATGCCACCCCAGCCTCCGATGGCCAATAGGACCTCCTGGGGCAGGCGTGGGCGGGTCAAGGGGTTTGGGAGCCTGTCGGAGCCAGGGGGGTTCAGGACGCTGAGGATGAGGGGCCTGCAGTCGTGGCTGTCCCTCACCACAGGGTTGTTCTGGACGTTGCTCCTGAAGTAGTCAGGCCTCCTCAAGCCCATGCGAACCTGGGAAGAGACAAGCAGACAGCGGGTACAACTTAGACATCGGTTGTAGACGGTTTCTGTTGCTAGGGAACAGTTTGGACCCAAATGTTTGAGAACTAGAGAAATGTTTTCTTTTTCTTTATTTTTCATACATAAAACAGAACATAACAGTACAATAATAATAATAATAATAACAATGACAACAGCGACGACAACAATAATAACAGTAACATGAATCATAATGACCTTGACAAGAGACAGACAAACAAGAAAAAGTTTAATAATAAAAATTAAATTAAAAATAAATGTGGCTCAGGCACTAGCAACCATGTTTGTGTATCCGTAATACAATTAGTTACCTTGGGCAGCAGCAAAGGGATGTGTGTTTTACGCTCCTCACGGGAGTGGTCGATCCAACGGAGGACGACCTTGAACACCGTCTCCTCGCTCTTCACGTTCAGGTCATCCCTCTCGATGATGTCCACCAGTTGCTGCGGGGACAGCTCCACAAACTCCTGTGAGACGTGCAACATCTCCTCAAAGTGGCACACGATGAAGAGATGGGCCTTGCGCATCAGGTCAGGGCAGCGGTAGATGTCCACGAACCTCCAGATGCCGACACAGTTTTCCAGAGACAGCTGGCCTTCTAGGAAGTCAGAGCACGCTCCTACTATGCCAGTGACAAGAAACTGGTCTGCAGCCACCAGAAGCTCTTCCACGTTCTCTGCTGTCACCAGCACAAAGCGTGTGTAGGCGTACTCTATGATGAGCTGCATCATACCCGGGGACACCCCAGGGATAGTGTAGACGAGTTGCTCTGAGTCGCTCCAGCGAGTGAAGAGGGCTCTGTGGGACGCAGAGTATAGAGATATCTGATGAGTAAACAGGAAGCAACATTCTGTCCTGTGTAGTAATTAAGGCTGACCCCTATTAGTCGAATAGTCGACTAATCGGTCAAAAGGAGCCGTAGTCAACTGCCAACCTCTTAGAAGCGTGGCTAACGCTAATGGCACGCATACCAGAGGCCAACTGCCTAAGAAAACAGGCTCAGAGGCACTGAAAGAGGATTTCACCGATCTAATGAACACACTAGACTAGACAAATATCAAGATGTATCCATCAGTGGACCAATTGCATGCTTTTGCAGAGGACAAGAAGCCTTCAGTCGACTCCTTCAGACATTAAGCACCCCCCCCCACAGCCCAAATGGAATGATACAAAAATATATATATTTTACAATTTGTTTTTCTTTTGTCGACTAATAGTGAACCAAGCTAACCTGAACCAAGCTAAACTTACCTGAAATAGGCGCTGCAGCAACACAGAATGTTCTTGTGGGCGTTAAACTCAGTGCTGTTGACTTTAATAACCACATCACAGAACCTTACCTCCAGACGCAGCTCATTAAGGATTGTACAGGACATTGTTTCCTTTTCCATGTGGGGATTTTAAATTGTATCTACAGAATATATTCAAGCCGGAAAGTAGCCGGAAACAACAAGTTAGATCTTCACTTGGTCTTCTGAGATATGAGATCTTCTGAGAGAATTGTTGAATATACTGTACACAAATGTTCTAGAATGGTCTATTATGACATCATACTGTGACATCACAAATGTTCTAGAATGTTTGATTATGACATCATAATGTGACATCACAAATGTTCTCGAGTGTTTCATTATGACATCATACTGTGACATCACCCATGTTCTAGAATGTTTGATTATGACATCATACTGTGACATCACAACGGAACATGTTTGAGTTCTATTTGAATAATTTAAATAATATGTTGACATTAAAAAAGATCAAATAAAAAAAACTACATAAAACAATGATACAAATTATAATAAAATATTTAAGTAAAATGTATAGAATATAGAAATAAGACAATGAAATAAAGATAATAATTCATTTAAAAGCTATTTTCAAAAGGTAAGTTTTGAGCAGTGCCAACCGAGTCTGCTGTCCTAACAGACTTGGGGTCTGTAGGGTAAGCACTTATTCCCTCCGCCCTGAACATTTATGGAGATGTATGGGCCTTTTAAGTCAGTGATAAAAGTGTCTTTCAAGGATAAGTGAGCTCCTGCACTGATTATTATAGTTCAATATTCAATATTTGATAAAAAAAAAAGAAGAAAAGCATAAAAAGGCCCCTCCCGCCCAAAAAGGGCCCCCAAAAATAGCACAGGCCCAGTGCCCTTTTCAGCCTTTGAGCACCTGCCCCTCTAAAGTCCTGTGCACGTCCCTGCAGCTGCCTGTCCAGAGTACTTGGCCAAGGAGCACAACGTTCCTTGCTGAAAGCACTATGTACTACATACAACTACATAGATTACAACCTGAGTATCTGATACAGCCCACGTAAAATGATACAGACAGACAGACAGACAGACAGACAGACAGACAGACAGACAGGCAGACAGACAGACAGACAGACAGACAGACAGACAGACAGACAGACAGACAGACAGACAGACAGACAGACAGACAGACAGACAGACAGACAGACAGACAGACAGACAGACAGGCAGGGAGGGAGGGAGGGAGGGAGGGAGGGAGGCAGGCAGGCAGGCAGGCAGGCAGGCAGGCAGGCAGGCAGGCAGGCAGGCAGGCAGAGGCAGGCAGGCAGGCAGGCAGGCAGGCAGGGAGGGAGGGAGGGAGGGAGGGAGGGAGGGAGGGAGGGAGGGAGGGAGGGAGGGAGGGAGGGAGGGAGGGAGGGAGGGAGGGAGGCAGGGAGGGAGGGAGACAGGCAGGCAGGGAGAAAAAAAGACATGCAGGCAGACAGATAGGCAGGCAGGGAGACAGAAAGACAGACAGACAGTAGGGGAGAAGGATTTAGATAGAGACAAAGAGATAGAGAAAGGAAGTAAGGGGAAAAAATAGAGATGAATAAAAAGACAGAGGGAGAGAGGTTCTGCTTGGCAGGTAATGGTTGAGAACACGTTGTTAACCTGGCACATGCTGGTGAGGTGAACTCTTCACACTCCCGACTGCTGCTTCCAACCTGTTCCTCCTGTTGTTGTCATAACATCTCATCATTACGGATCCAGTGTTAGCCAGGCTCAGCTGAGATACAACTTGCATACGGAAACAGCTGAGACAAGTGACTTTACCGGCACTATATAAAGTCATCAGGATGCTAGATTTATTTTTAATTGTTGAGGGAGGCACTACATCACCGCCACCCACTGAAAATGGTTTGCCTGTTGTGGCGATGAATCACTCACATAATCTACAGTAAGACCAGAAAATACATTATGGTTGACAGAACCTCTGCATCAAACCAATCCATCAAGGCTGGTCGTGGTGTGCCCTGAACTATTACCCCTTCCAACTATCTGCACAGTTTAAACGTTTTTCCTCTCTATCCCTCCCTCTCTGTCTCTCTGTCTCTGACACTATACTTCAAACAGCTTTCCAGAGGGTATAGCCCGCATAGCATAGTGACTGTGTGTCCCCTTAAAAGGCAAAGGCTTCTGGAATTCAGGGGGGTTAGCGGCCCGGGGGAAGGGGGGGGGCTTGTCAGGAGGAATCGGTCAAAAGCATTCAGCGGAAGTCACTATGGTCAAAGTAGCACAATAGCACCTGAACCAGGGCTTACACCCTGCCAACCCAGACGGTTGTTAGAGTAGACGACAGAGTACAACAACTTGCAATGGGCCTGGTCTACAAGATACACTACACGACCAAGGTACCCATGTACATGTCAAAATACTTCCCAAAGGTCAGTGAATACCACGATCACAACACCAGAGGGAGCTCCACAAATCATGTTAAACCCAGATTCGGCTCAAATAAGGGACTAAACACGTTTCGCAATTATGCCACATCAATGTGG
>NC_140167.1:115097541-115260041 GCF_963971535.1 Notolepis coatsorum
TCAGCATGTGACTTGCAACACCAGAGGCGGTAACATCCTAGATCACTGTTACACGCAATTTAAAGGTGGCTACAAGGCTCATTCTGATAGTGGCTTTGGTAAATCAGATCACGCGTCCATTTTTCTTACACCAAAGTATAAACAGAGAATTAAAAGTACTCCCGTAGTCTCGCGAGAGGTGCAGAAATGGGATCTGACGTCAGAGGATACGATCCGGTCAGTGTTTCACTACACAGACTGGAATGTGTTCCGCGACACAGATAACATTAATGTCTACACGGAGACAGTGCTGGACTATGTTTGTACTAGGGTGAAAGAAACAATCCCCACTACCAAAATGAAAGTTTACCCAAATCAAAAACCCTGGGTAGACAAATCCGTCCGTGAAGCTCTGAGAGAGCGCACCAAAGCATACAACGACGGCCTAGTGGCAGGCAACATGAATGACCACAAGGTGGCGCGATACAACGTAAGGAGGACAGTGTCAGAGGCCAAACGGCGCTACAGGGATAAAATTGAACTCCAGTTTGAACAAGCTGACTCTAGAGCTATGTGGCAGGGGCTCAAAACGATGACAGACTACAAAGGCGCCTCCCTCAAACTGAACAGTGACATCTCCTTAGCAAATGACCTCAATACCTTCTATGCGAGGTTTGATGCTGGTAATAACAACACCAGCTCACAAGCCTCTGCAATGGGGGGGGGGGGGTCGGCTGCTGATGGAGGCGCAGTGTTCAGGGTAACAGAGCATGAGGTGAGGCGGACCTTTAAAAAAATGGATATCAGGAAGGCAGCAGGTCCAGACGGCATCCCCGGCCGCGTCCTAAAAGTCTGTGCCGACCAACTGGCCCCAGTATTCACTGACATATTTAACCTGTCCTTAGAACAGGCTGTCATCCCCACCTGCCTGAAGAAGTCCACTATTATCCCTGTACCCAAAAAATCCAAGCCTGCTTGCCTCAACGACTACCGCCCTGTAGCTCTCACCTCCATAGCCATGAAGTGCTTTGAGAAGCTAGTAAAGGGCTACATCTGCTCCTCCCTCCCCATCAACATGGACCCCCTGCAATTTGCATACCGCCCCAACAGGTCCACGGAGGACGCCATATCCCATGTGCTGCACACAGCAGCATCACACCTGGACAAGAGGCAGGGGAACTATGTGAGAATGCTATTCATCGACTACAGCTCGGCATTCAATACCATAGTCCCCTCCATACTCATAGCCAAGCTCAGGGACCTGGGCTTGGGCTATGACCTCTGCCAGTGGGTCTTGGACTTCCTGACTGGCAGACCCCAGGTGGTGAGAGCAGGAAACTGCACCTCCTCATCCATCACCCTCAACATAGGGGCCCCCCAGGGCTGTGTTCTGAGTCCCCTCCTCTACTCCCTGTACACACACGACTGTGTGGCTCAGCGGAGTAGCAATACAATCGTCAAATTTGCTGACGACACAGTGGTGGTGGGCCTGATCTCTGCCAACGACGAGAGGGCCTACCTGGAAAAGGTCAAGGTCCTGGCGGGATGGTGCCAGGAAAACAGCCTCTCCCTGAACGTCAGCAAAACAAAGGAGATGATTGTGGACTTCAGGAGGTCGGGGGTCAAGGACTACAGCCCCCTCAGCATCGACGGGGCACCGGTTGAGAGAGTCAACAGCTTTAAGTACCTCGGAGCCTACATATCCGAGGACTTGACATGGACCACACACATTAACAGTGTTGTGAAGAAGGCACGACAACGCCTCTACTTCCTCAGGCGCCTAAGGAAGTTCCAAGTCAGCCAGAAGATCCTTAAGAACTTCTACTCATGTACAATAGAGAGCATCTTGACCGGCAACATCACCTCCTGGTTTGGGAATAGCACTGCACAAGACCAAAGCAGACTACAAAGAGTGACACATTCAGCCGAACGCACAATTGGAGGGGGGCTCCCCACCCCCCAGAACATTTACTACAAGCGTTGCAAGGGCAAGGCTAAGAGAATCATTAAAGACTCCAGTCACCCGAACAACTGCCTCTTTGAACTGCTGCGGTCAGGCAAGCGATACAGGAGTCTCAAGGCGAGCACAGAAAGACTCAGAAGAAGCTTCTATCCCCAGGCCATCAGGCTGCTAAACGAACAATGAATGAACACTACACAGCAACAACCACCAAACGCACATAGCACACACATCCACACGCACACACTCACTTTAAACAAACACACTGTAGCACCCACTCCACACACTATAGCACACACCCACTTTAAACAAACACACTGTAGCACCCACTCCCCACACTTTATATTTATGGATGAAGGATTGCACTACACTCGTACACCTTACTGTAAATTGTACCTAAAATTGTACCTCATCCCATTTCTGCTTTGCACTAGATAGTACTGTACATTAGTACACTGCATAGTATTGTGTATTGTATATTATATGGTAACTCAGAACATTGTACATATGTCTATACCGAACACTGTGACCTCATTTTCTTCTTCTAAATTCATGCTATATTATGTTATTATGTTATTTGATACTATCTTGTCTAGCACAGTCTCTGGAGCGTAACAGTAAGAAGCATTTTGTATGAAAGTATTCTGTACTTCTGTATGACAACTATTAAAGAACTTGAACTTGAACTTCCATGTCCATTCTGCCTGGACCTATAAAGATATATATATATATAATAAATCACAGTTAGCATCAATGGTCAAACATTCAATCATAAACCAGGCCATATCTAGGCCGTGCACTTTGCTTTTCATGACATTGACTAAACACATGCATGTATTCGCGTTACTGTGTATATACCCCGCGTTACAGACGCAATATAGCGACACAATAATAATAATTCATTGATTTTTATAGCACTTTTCAAAGACCCACATTCGCTGATCATATACATACGCTGCACATGCACATATTAGCTTGCAATGTATCTACAAACATTCGATCATACGAGATACATTCACGCACATGGATTCAATAAACACATGCATATATATATATATATATATATATATATATATATATATATATATATATATATATATATATATATATATATATATATATATATATATTCGAGTTACACATGCCTTGAATTGACCATTTATTGAATTGAAATTACCTGGCATCCACTCGTCAATATCATCAGCGATGTCGATCTCAGACTCATCCGAGGTGTGGGAGGACGGCGGCGACACATGCCGGATCTTCGCAACCCGCTTCCTTGTTGCTCTGACCGGGAGTGGCGCGATCGTTACCGGAGAGCCGGTGGCAGCGGCCACGACCGGAGAACTGATCGGTGCCGGCCTCACCTGAGGCGGAGGTGCACGGCTTGTACCCGCTGTAGCTGCGGTAACCGGGGCCCCAACCCGCTTCTTTGTGGCTCTGACCGGGAGCGCCGCGATCGTTACCGGAGAGCCGGTGGCAGCGGCCACGACCGGAGAACTGATCGGTGCCGGCCTCACCTGAGGCGGAGGTGCACGGCTTGTCCCAGCGACAGCTGCGGTAACCGGGGCCCCAACACGCTTCTTTGTGGCTCTGACCGGGAGCGGCGCGATCGTTACCGGAGAGCCGGTGGCAGCGGCCACGACCGGAGAACTGATCGGTGCCGGCGGAGGTGCACGGCTCGTCCCAGCGGCAGCTGGTGGAACCGGGGCCTGGGTGAACGGCAGTGTAGTCTGGACGTATCGGTCCGGGAGTTTGCCTCTCCTAACCGACTTCCTCGTTCTTCGCATTGTGAATACCTACGCTCAACTATGTACTATAAAAACGGCTATGAAAATCTACTAACTAGTGTTACTAAAACACGGACTAAGCACTTATCTAAAAGTGCTGTACTTGCTACAGTACTGCAACTAAACTAATATTACCTGGTACTACAAAAGAAAATAATTATTACAAAATGAAGAAAATATATTATCAATCACTACTACTACTAGAAATACTATCACTACTACTATCAATGCTAAATGCTCAAAATCAAATCAAATCAAACGCAACCACCTAAAAAAAAAACGAGAAATCTCGTGAGTGGCACTCAAAGTGTTAAGACTGCCATTTTATTTTCTTTGTTCTTTGTTTCCTATTAACTACTGTCTGCGCTTCGGGTCACTGAGAAGCACTTTATAGATGTGATACCACGTTTTTTATTGATTTTTTTTTTATATAGCACCAAAATACAAACACTCGACCGTTTGCTGGCCAGACATTTGATAGTATGTTTTAGAAATAGTACATAGCAAGTGTGCAGTGCAGTCTAATCATTAACTGCAAGGTGATTAGATTTACAAAAACAGCAAAGAAATAAACAACACTAATAGCATATTACCAGACAAATAAAGCTAGTCCACACTCAACACAGTCAAACAAGCCTGGCCGTGTTCAGTTGTGATCACCCACTTATTGTGTATCCCAGATTCACTGTTAACGTGTTTTATTCTGATCATCTGAAAGGGATACAAATACACTAGGAGCTATGGTCGGACACAGTACACGGTGAGTGCTTGGTACAGTAATATACTTTACCAAGATTTGACAAATAAACCTTTTCATATTTTTCTAAGATCTGGTTCAAATTACAAACGATAAAAAGGAGAGAAAAAAAAGCCTCATTGCATAACCATGATCCGGGTTACCTTCATTTTAAAAATAGGTTTGAGGGATCACGGAGAGACAGAATTGACCTATCTCAAACCCACTCTCTTCCCTTTCTCACATCGGCTGCTTCATTGGAGGATCGGGAAAAGAGGGTGGGGTTTTAGGTCAATTGAAGCTCATCATTTGGGGGAATCTAAAAAGCATACACAGTTATATAAAAATGTATACCCAAATGTTTTGCTCCAGTAAGCCAGTATGGGAACTAAAAGGTTCCAATTAAAAAAAAAATAATAATAATAATAATAATCTTAGTTATTCATGAAGTTATATTAATATATAGCACCAGCCTAGTTTATGGCAAGTCTTGGGTTTGGTCTAAAGAGCAAATCTGTGGTGCACTAGAATAGTGTAACCCAGACAGCAGTGAGACAAATTGCTGAATTTTTCAGAGAACTAAAAGTGCAGTCCCACTCCAGCAAATTCCCAGACCCCAGCTATCTAAACCCACAGTGCACCTCTTCCAACGACCTAGGACAACTGATGGGGCGCTTCAAGCATTTCCATGAGGAAAGTGGCGATAGTGGTGTCATCAATCAGCTTGAAGAAGAAGAGATGCTCCAAGCACTTCAAGCCAATGGAACGCAGTGCTGGCAGTCTAAGGAGGAGCTTCGCAAACCTTACCTGCTGCTCTGGGTACTTCTGCTTGCAGTAGGACTCCAGTGATGCATAGACTTTATTTCTAAGGAGCTCCACCTCACCGGTGTTGGATAACCCTTTCGCATCTGGGTTGAAGAGAACAATGGCTCGTAGGCAGCCAAGCTCCGTCTTGTCCATTTGCATATCTCTCATTTTACTGACCAGCTTGGTAAGAACCCTGTCAAATATGGCGCCCACCTCTGCACTGTCTGCGTTGTCTCTGTGCAGCTCGGAGGCCAGCAGGACCCCGTCCTTTAAAGCCATGGAGCGGTGAGAGAAGGAGGCGATCAGGAGCTCATTCCAGCCTGCATGCAGGAGAATGACCTGATCATCCAAGGGCAGCTCAGAGAAGTGAGGGATCCTTTTAGCCCACTCCACCAGAGCAAACACCTGCTTATCTGCAGTCTGGCAGATGTTGGTGACGGCATCATGGGGAGTGTTGGCCACAGAGCCTCCGTCAGAGTGGAGCTCGGTCCTCTGCTCCACGGCGGTCTCCGCCTCCAATATCTTCTCCACGGGCATCTCCTCGTTCACCGCAATGCTGCACTCTTCTGGTAGCGGCAGTACTGGCAGCGGTTGCGCTGGCGCTTGTCCACCAGGCACTCTTTGTTGTCCCTGCAGGTGTAACTCAGGTCTTTGCCCACGGTGCGTTTGAAGAAGCCCTTGCAACCTTCGCAGCTGTACACTCCATAGTGCTTGCCAGAGGAACGGTCTCCACAGATGGCACAGAGGCACTTCTGAGAGAGCATTATCCCAGGGCTGTGAGCAGACATGGACCTCAGGCAGAACGGGGGCTTCACAACATCCGAGCTGCTGATCGAGTGCATCCCAGACATTGAAGAGTTAACCTGATTGCTGCTGATGGGTCCGAAGCCCAGCGAGGGCGTGCCACTGGGGGAGCCAAGTGAGGGGCTGATGATGGAGAAAGGGGAACCCAAGGTGGTGGTGGGGCTGTTGGAGGCTGAGCTGATGGGCTGCTGGGAGGACATGGCAAACACCTGCTTATCTGCAGTCTGGCAGATGTTGGTGACGGCATCATGGGGAGTGTTGGCCGCAGAGCCTCCGTCAGAGTGGAGCTCGGTCCTCTGCTCCACGGCGGTCTCCGCCTCCAAGATCTTCTCCACGGGCATCTCCTCGTTCACCGCAATGCTGCACTCCAGCTCTCCCTCCCGTTCGCGGTTCCTCTGACGCTCCTCCTGCACTGATTTTTGACGTTCATCTTGGACCACTTCCCTCTTCATGCCCATGGCCAGGCACTTCTGGTAGCGGCAGTACTGGCAGCGGTTGCGCTGGCGCTTGTCCACCAGGCACTCTTTGTTGTCCCTGCAGGTGTAACTCAGGTCTTTGCCCACGGTGCGTTTGAAGAAGCCCTTGCAACCTTCGCAGCTGTACACTCCATAGTGCTTGCCAGAGGAACGGTCTCCACAGATGGCACAGAGGCGCTTCTGAGAGAGCATTATCCCAGGGCTGTGAGCAGACATGGACCTCAGGCAGAACGGGGGCTTCACAACATCCGAGCTGCTGATCGAGTGCATCCCAGACATTGAAGAGTTAACCTGATTGCTGCTGATGGGTCCGAAGCCCAGCGAGGGCGTGCCACTGGGGGAGCCAAGTGAGGGGCTGATGATGGAGAAAGGGGAACCCAAGGTGGTGGTGGGGCTGTTGGAGGCTGAGCTGATGGGCTGCTGGGAGGACATGGCTATTTATCTACCCAGCGGAGAGGAGGATGACCTGTTTGAAGGACAACAATCAGGCACACCTTCAACACATTGTTAAAAAATCACATAACTAATTTTTTATTGTGAATTTCCAAAGACACGGGATGCGCGAGGTAACACAGGCCGCAACGCTCAAGGGAAGTTAAACAACACTGATTGCAGAAGCCAGTGTGCATATTAAAAAGTCAAATTTCTGATTTAGATATGGGTACATATTCAGAGTTTGAAAATACTACTTATATTAAGACTGCCATTTTATTTTATTTGTTCTTTGTTTCCTATTAACGATAGGTTATGACTATAACCAAGTTCTGTTAGTTAGGGGCGATGCTTGGCATCACTACTGCACTATCTCGCGTACGTGCACGCGTACTGAATAAACCACAAATGTACCTCTAATACCAGTATTAGTCTGACCACACCCCTCATCAGCTTACCTTCATAAGCAGGTGTGTGGTCACCTGCTCTCCTCCTTCCCAAGCTTTCACCACAAGGTGAGGACAAGGGCTGCAGCGGTCGTCTGATGCCAAGCATCGCCCCTAACTAACAGAACTTGGTTATAGTCATAACCTATCGTTCTGTATCGTTAGTGGCTTAGCTTGGCATCACTACTGCACAAGGGAGGCCAAGCGGAGCCACTTGGCTGACAAATACACCCCGCTGACAGCCCCCCAAAACCATCAGAACAGGGAGGGCCGAGCCCCCCCGACCCCCCCTAATGGAGGGTATCCCCCCTATTAGAGGCTTCACGGGAAGGCGACGGACCCGACCGTGCGAAGAGGCACTCAAGCAACTTAACGCACAGGGTGAGCAGACCGTGGCTTGACCCCACGACTACACACACGCACAACCCGCATGCCACCCGGGAACGAACGGAGGAACAACCTCGTTACTGCCCCCAGAATCACGGGGCCAAGGGCAAACCCAACCCCGTGGCAAGGCCGTAGCAGCGGAGCGCGAAGGAAGACCCAGACCCACCAAAAGGACTGGACTCCCTGGAATGGGGGCCCGGAGAAGTCCATGATGCCAGCATCAAGACCCCACCAGGTGGGCACGTAGTGCCCCGCCCCCCACATCGCCAGCGTATTCGGACAAAGGCCCCTCAGTTACTGCACCTGGTATTCCCAGGCGGAATCCCATCCAAGTACTAACCAGGCCAGAACCTGCCTAGCTTCCGAGATCGGACGAGATCGGGCGTGTTCAGGTTGGTATGGCCGTAAGCCGAGCGGGCCCCGTCCCCCCAATAGTACACCGCCTGGCACACTGACCCTGCAGAACAGGCAGTCAGCATGGCCGTAAGCACACAAAAAGGTCAACCAACGGAAGCAGGCAGCGCACCGGGGAAAAACCAGGCAACAGGCTGTTAACCCTAGCCTGGAGACTGCGGACGAGACAGGCGCCAGAGGGGACAGCTGAACACAGCCGCCCCGGCGGAAGGAGCGTAAGCTGGCGGTGTTGCATGACCAAGCCTCCATTTAAAAACCCCCACCCAGAGGGGTCGAGGCAGAGAAGGCTGACACGATTGGCAGACGTCATGAACGTGCAGGGGCACCCTCAAACGGTGAACCCGGGAGTTGACACTGCTCCAACACACCAGGGAATCAACCACCTCGGTGTTACCCAATGCGGTGGTTGTTCCTATAACCCCTCAAGAAAAAACTCCAAAACACACCTGCGGGCATACACCGGCTATACCGCAGTACAAGTGTTTCAGTTTCCAAAAAGGGTTAACCCAGGCCTACGGGTCGCAAACATCACTTCGGACCGGGCCTGGCGGTACGGGAAGCACAGGGTCACCAGAGGAGGTCAAAAAACCACCCCCACAGGCCCCTCTTCGCCATGCGTGAGAGAGGAGCGAAAAATAATGGAGAACCAGCCCCTAAGCACACCGTACCTGGTATTCCCCGGCGGTCTCCCAACCAAGTACTAACCAGGACCAACCTGTGTAGCGGCCGAGATCCGACGAGATCGAGCGCGTACAGAATGGCATGGCTGTAAGCCATGACGACAGTGCTGAGTAAAAACATACCCAACCAGGGTCTCCATAGCGCTTAACCCTGTGACACCCAGACCGACCCGGCATTTTTCCCCCTGAAAAAAGCCCAAGTCCCTCAGGGTACCAGAACAGCAGATCTGCATCCCCGGCGGACAACGGGTTCAACTGATCTGGACCAGCGTGACCAGAACCAGTCCCGTGCCCTAACCACGCCGACATGCCTACTCCAGGAGAAGGGCAGATATGCGTGTTGATCTTAACATGAAAAGAAGGCGCCACCCAGACGTTCGGATGAACCGCGCCTGGTGGCCCACCCCAAGGGCGTGAGACCCCACTACATATGTTCAGATCCATCCCGTCATCATCCCCCAGACATGAACGAGAATCCGTCGACAACCCACCCAGGTCATGGGATGTGGTCGTCGGAAGAGGAAAAACCCCCATCTCAGTTGCTTTATAAAAACGCTGTTTCAACCACAAGCAACCAAGGCGTGCCAGTCAATCGCCTGTTTACAGCGAGCTAGCACTATACGTGCGTCGGGACACACCCCCATCAATGAACAGGCTATTTAGACCTGTCATTGAATCCCCAAGGCGCCCAGGGGAACGACAAGAGGGGTGTGACACTCCCTAACTCCAACACTTCTGGAATAGAAAGAAGGAAGCATCAACAGTATGTATCCCAGTCTACACAGCCGGGGTAAAAAATGTTCACATTTTTACATCCCACCACCCTCCCATAGGAAAGAGACGGGGATCCCCAGAGAGACTTCCCACGCGAGCTGTACAGATTGAAAAGAATATATTGCACCTTGAGCCATGTAAAAAACTGGTTTTAGGGCCTCCGGGGAAGAGGCACTGAACCCATACACACTCAATAAACGAATTGAATCGAATATACATACAATAGAAAAGGACCCTTCTAGAGGGTCCACTCACTTTGACAATCTGAGGAGGAAGGCTCTGTACTCTGATGGAGGCTTCCTCACATGGAAGAAGGAGTCCGAACTCACAGAAGGCCTGAATAGGCGCTTGGTGAGGAGGAGCCCTGACCACCCCCCCTGAAAACAGATCCATCACATGGACCTGAACAGCACACGGAAGTCCTACCAACAGAGACGCGCACAGTGACGTACTCTATGGCGGGGGAATTCCTGCGGTGCACACGCCCAATATACCAGGCCGTGGGACCAGGAACTCCCTCCCCCCCCCCCCCCCCCCCCCCCCGTAACGTGCCGAACCGCCACGTGACGGGAACCTTGAAGGACAGGGGGTGTACCCCTGACCGACAGAACAATGGGGAGAGGAAAGGTTACCAGTTCACCCCTTTACGACCCCACACCCATGATACGACGTAACGACAAAAAGAGAATATGACACAGTCATAGTCAGCTCTATGAAGCGTTTCACAGCTCCACACAGCGCACGAGCTAACCTGCTATCTGATTTTTACTAAGGAAAAACACAGAATAGAGAGGGCTCTAAGAACCCCGGTCCAACATACACATGTGCTTCTGTGGCCAGTACAACCCAGTTGTAGGTCACATGACACACACAACCCATCATCACCTACAAAAAATGGCAAAAACACTCAACAGAGGAACGCCGTTTTTTTCACAATGAGAGAATACACCATTCTTGATTAGTATCGACCACAGGCCTTGCTAAGCACACATGACAGCAACCAAACCAATTTCCCCTTAGGAAATAAGTTTCTCCAGCAGATTTAGCACAACCTCAGCAATCAAGCTAAGAGTTACATCGTATCCCTACCACACAAAAGACACAATTAATGCACAACATGTCTGATAGGAGGTGATAAAGTCCCCAGGGAACCGGGGGGGAAAAACACAATCCTCCTATTTCACCCTCAATACGGCCAGTTAAAACAGGAAAACCTGTTAATGTGTGAACTCACTGTTCATTGTCATTACAGTCTGAGAAAGAACATTCTTTTACTCACTTGTCACCAAGCATAGCTTCATAGGTTAGTTGCCTTAGTAGTGAGTACACGGTACACATAAACACCATGATGTTTCTCACACAACAACCAGATCAATACATCACGATCTGCACGGAGAAGCTAACTGCCAGTGACAAAAACAGCTCACACATAACCCGCAACGTATCCCAAATGCATTGCAACAACACACGTTTTGGGAAAAAACACCGTTATTCACAATACATTTAGCAAAGTAAAACCAGAAGACGTGTTATGAGGTCTGGCCAACCCCGTACCTACCCGGAACGCAGATCAGCGAAGTGCAGTCACAAGACACCGTAGAACACAGCCGTCCTGTGTTGTTCGATCCGGGCAGCGTCGCCGCTCCAACCAGTCGCTACAGTCCTCTTTGTTGACGCAATCGCCGTCCAGGCACAGGGCAGGGTCGACGAACATCCCCTGTCAAGGATGACGTCGTGGTCAAGAGTGTAAAACATGTTAAAATCAAAGCACGTTCAACAGAATAGCATCAAGCTAACGGCTGCTCCAACCGTTCGGGTGCTATTGCTTCCGCTCGCGAGACGCCAATCTAACGACGCACGCGATCAGAAGCGAGCTCCCGGCGGCGCGCGAGAAGCTAAGCTACCCCGCGCCAGGCCACTGACCGGCTAACCGTAAGCTATGAACATGTAAACAATGACATAACACTCACCCAGACAGGCCGCCGTTCTGAACCTCTCCACACTTTTTAGGAGAAAAGAGAAAACAAGACGTCAACACCGCTTCACAACGGTGACATTACCACGTCCGGCGGAATCAGCACAGTACCAACTGGCCTGTATAGCTGACTTTGAACATGAATCTGCCGCTATCGCACATTACATGCACATATCCCCTCGTGAAGGAATACTCTCATTTGGATATGAAAGATGGGGCCTTAACACGGTGACAGAGAGAATCCACTCGTCCAGAACACACAGGGATCACCAGTGTCAATGGTCGCGGCCCACTATAGTTAAAACTATAATGGTCTTCAGACCAAGGTCTCCTGTCGCCTAGGTGGCTAAACAAAGGACCCTAGCCTGGGGCCGGTTTCCATAAACTTTGTCAAGTAGCCCCCATAGCACTAACAGACAAGTGGAGCCCGCCAGCAAACACTACTCACCCAACCTGGAACGCACCGCTTCTCACAACAGCGGCATGTCCGACAGTTCAGCTGCGGCCTGACAGGTTTCACCCCAACAAACACAGCAAGGAACTGCAGTTGAGAAGCATGCAGCGGCGTGCTCCCAATACGAAAACCGGTGGAGGGTTTTTAGAATGATCATCATCTTCCAGACACTCCAGTACGAAGACAATATCGCCGTATTTTCTCGAAAATAGTGAGAGAGAAAATAAAGATATGATGTCAACGTATCCTTGTTTCCCAAAGCTGTTCCTAATCCAATTTCTTCCATCATGGTGTCAAGTGTGGGGATCTACCGAGGCACCTCTTCCTTGTGGTGAAAGCGAGAAGGAGGAGAGCAGGTGACCACACACCTGCTTATGAAGGTAAGCTGATGAGGGGTGTGGTCAGACTAATACTGGTATTAGAGGTACATTTGTGGTTTATTCAGTACGCGTGCACGTACGCGAGATAGTGCAGTAGTGATGCCAAGCTAAGCCACTAACGATACAGAACTACTGTCGGCGCTTCGGGTCACTGAGAAGCGCTTTATAGATGTGATACCACGTTTTTTATTTAAATTTTTTCTCTCCTTTTCTGTTTATTGTTTTCCATTTGTTTTTTAAACTCTCATTTTCCACCTGCTTACCTCTAATTGCAAAAGTAAACTATCGATAGAACAAGAATATTTGTTCCTGGGCGTCTCTCTACTCCTCATTAGTTCCTCTGTACTTAATGTTTATGTTCACTCACTAAAATAAGGCGCCAGCGACTAAACTGTCCCCAGCCTGGGACTCCTCCCTTTTCAATTTGCACCTGACCTTTCATTTACTCAATTTTCTTTTTATTTTTTTTTATTTTTTTTCTCTTTCTTTCTCAAGAGCTATTGTTCTACCTAGTGCTTATTATGGTTGTTTTTTTATTCTACCTAAGAATGCAACGTTTTACAATTGCCTGCATAGTGTCTTAAGACTGTTGTTTAGAGATATTGATGCTTAGAATTATCGTGCTACTTCCTGCCAAGTGTGAAATTGTGATGTATTGATGTTGATTGATTTGATGTTCTGCATAGTGTCTTGAGACTGTGGTTTAGTGATATTGATGGTTGAAATTACCAGGTAGTGTGCCAAAAATGGCACAAAGTGAGGTAATGTGAGTGTAATTTCAGAGTCTTAATCCTATGGGGCCCCACAACAGGGTGATCGTTAAATCCATGAAGTCATGTTATCCTTCTCTCAAAAACTGTTAAAACACTATCCATTCATTATATTCAGAGCAGGCCAGATAACGCTTGCATCCAAGGCCGCAGTGAGCCCTCCGCAAGGGCCCATCCCATCCAACTCCCCAAATGACCATATAAAGCCAACCCAATCAGAGACGGAGGCGTCTCTATCTCACTGTGTTAAGCCATTACAATATTGCTTTTTCTTCACTTTTACTCTGACAGACCTGTGATATGCACTCTGACAGACTAGAAGTCCGTCCGTACGGGCGTACTGTATATATTTTCTTCTCTAATAAACCTGTGTTCATTTAACGTGAGTATTCCGGCTGTCTTTCTGCTCCTGTTTCTTCATTTCAGAATACCTGATTCGCAGTGTTGCGCTGTTTTAGACTGCCCGTGGAGAGCCTGGTGGTTTGCACGCTCATAAGGCCAATATCTTATCTCTGTATTTTACTTAAGCATCCCTGGAGACGTCAAAATCCACCACAATACTTCGTCAGGATTTTTTCTAACGGACGTTCGAACCTTCGCTTTTAATTAAAAAAATTCAATTAAAAAAAGTATTCAAATTATTTTTATTTTATTTTTTTATTTATTTTTTATATCCTCAAACTAAATCCTCAATTTGAATAAAATGATTCATCTGATTAAATGAGTCTTTTTTCTTTTATTAAATCAACTTTCCAGCCCCCTGTCAACTGTCAACCTGAATTAACATTCAGTATTCAATATTGTCTGATTCAATATTAACATTCAGTATTCAAGTACAACAGCTCGCTAGCCGTTGTGGACACTCACCTTTCCAGAGCAAAACGGTTGGCAAGGTACCTTGGTTGAGAAATGCAGGCTTCAATCTATGTTGTTTAGTCTATGATCTGTTCAGTACTGCGCAGTACTGTTCAAAGATGCACAATGAGATCTTCTTCTTCTTCTTCTTCTTCTTTAGAATTTCCGGCCGTGTAGACGCATCGTGGCGTATTACTGCCCCCCGCAATTCTTTTGATGAGCTCTTCTTCTTCTTCTTCTTTCTTCTTTTGAATTTCCCGCAGGCGTATTACTGCCCTCCTCAGTTCTTATACTACGCCATAGTTAGGCCTCTGGTTCTTCTCATTGTTGAATATATATAGAGCACAAATGTTCTAGAATGTTTGATTATGACATCATAATGTGACATCACAAATGTTCTAGAATGTACTATTATGACATACTGTGCCATCACAAATGTTCTAGAATGTTCTATTTATGACATCATACTGTGACATCACAAATGTTCTAGAATGTTATATTATGACATCATACTGTGACATCACAACGGAACATGTTTGAGTGCCATTTGAATAATATAAATAATGTTTGGTAAGGCTGTCCCCGAAGCGTACATTTTTTTACCAAACGGTTCGTGCGTTTTGCGAAGCTGATTGGCCACGCACGTTTCTGGTCATGTGACATGGGCGCCCAATCGCGTGACGAGCAGTGTCTTAGCCCATTTCCGAGTAGAACAGCCTGCAAACGACCTAACGCCTAGTTTATCACTGGTTAATATAGATTGTAAAGAGGACCGGCCCCAATACCGAACCCTGTGGTACACCTTTAGACAATGGCAGGAAATCAGATTGAAAGTTACCTGAATTCACAGATTGACACCTTGAAGATAAATAGTCCTGAAACCAAGCACAAGCGGCTTTATCCAGGCCAATGCTAGCTAGACTATTCAAAAGCAAGTGATGGTCTACTGTATCAAACGCTTTTGAGAGGTCTACAAAGAGAACTGCACAATGCTTCCCATTGTCCAGGGCTGAAATAATGTCATTAGTGACCAAAGTAACAGCTGTAATAGTACTATGATTTGCTCTGAAACCTGATTGGTGAGTACTTAGCACTGAGCAACTTGAGAAAAAGGTTTTTAATTGGTTGTTTACCAAGGTCTCCAGTGCTTTGGCTAGGCATGATAGTTTGGAGATAGGACAATAGTTATCCATCTTATCCATATCCCCCCCTTTATGCAAGGGGAGCACCTTGGCAGATTTCCACACTTGCGGGACTATGCCAGATGCAATAGAAAGGTTAAAGATGTGTGACAATGGCTCACAAATGACAGGGGCTGCCAGTTTTATAAAAAAAAAATCTAAATTGTCCACACCAGTAGAACACTTAGGGTCTATGGATTGCAAGATATTGAGAGTTTCACTAGATGAAAATGGCTGGAAGGAAAATGTAGGTACACACGAGGCATGATCGAAGATTGGGCTAGGGTCAGAGTCAACATCCAGTGGAGCCAGCCCAGTAGACAACCTGTCAAATAAGGACCCAGCCTCAATGAAGTGTTTATTGAAAGCAAGACAAATCTCCTGAGGATCCGAGATTTTACAATCAGCCACATTAATACACAATGGCAATGTAGCAGGGTTATTTTTTGACAGGTTTACTGCACCCCAGAATTTAGCTGGGTTAGAGTAGGAATTCGAGACTAAGTCTAAAAAGTAATCAGATTTAGCCTTCCTCAGAGCTGCAGTAGTTCTATTTCTAAGTTGTCTGAAGGAAAGCCAGTCTTGCGTATCCCCAGTGCGTCTAGCACGTGACCACGCAGAGTTCCGCTCAGAAAATAATGCTGACAGCTCACTTGAGTACCACGGTGCCACCCTATCCTTAATCCTAGTCCTTTTATAAGGAGCATGTTTATCTACAAAGCAATTAAATGTCTTTATAAAATAATCCAGTGAAGTTTGCACATTATCAGACCCTGCTAAACATAGACTATTATTAGTAGCAATGTCCTCCAAAAAGGTTTGGGGGTTAAAGATTTTAAGATTTCTCCTTTGAACAATACGCGGTCTTGATTTCAGCAGCTTTGTGGATCTAACACAGACCGTAGGACAATGATCACTAATGCCTAAATCAAAAACACCACTAGCAGAGATCCTGTCACATCTGTTAGAAAATATCAAGTCAATGAGAGTGGATTTAGCATGATCTTTAGGGTTTGGTCTAGTGCTCTCAGTAATCAACTGAGTAAGGCAGAGGTTACCACTCACCTCCTTCAGGTAACTAGAAGCAGCATTTCGCCAGTCCAAGTTAAAATCACCCAGCACTAGCATCTCTGAATTAGAATATAATGACAGTATATCCATAATTTTATCAGTAGCACTAGCCTCAGCTTTGGGAGGCCTATAGACACCAATCAAAACTAAAGAGTTACAAGACCCCAAATCAACCTTCAGCACAAGTAATTCGAAACACTTTGGAACTGTGATGGTATTCAATACTGAAACAGACAAACAGGATTTTACATACATTGCAACCCCCTCTGCCAGCTCTGTCGCTTCTATATAAATTATAGTGCTGTAAAGCTGCAGATGAGTCATTGTCAGATTTTTAACCAGGTTTCCGATAAAACCAGAACATCAGGATCAGCCTGAGATACTAAAATGTTCAGATGGTCTAACTTATGTTGTTGAAGGAAATGGATTAGGCCAAGCCCTTTCCTATCCTTGAAGGCAGATGGGCTGTTCAGACTAACTGTGGCAGAGACTGTATCATTAGGTACAGAGGTTATGGGAACAAAAACCTGAGACAAGGGGTGTACATATCTCTAATTTTTAAGATCCACCAGGTTACTCCTGACCACACCCCTCTCTTCTACATAACTGCGCCTACCACGCGACAAACCATCACATACAACAGAGATATTTTTAGGAGTATGTCCATCAATAGGGCTTTGTTCCCGTGATGAAGGCCGGGAGGTTGCGACCCCCTCTGCGTGCCCCCCTGTCTCCGGAGGTCTCGTAGTGGTGACCGGAGTGCCGGACGTCCCGCGATGATGTCGGGGAGTTCGCGACCCTCTCTGCGCCGCCCCCTATCTCCCTGTCTCCGGCTGTCCCTGAGCAATGACCGGAGTGTTGAATGTCCCGTGACTAAGACAGGGAGGACGTGACCCTCTTTGCGCCGCCCCTGTGCCTCAAATAGATCCGCTATCAGCTCTATCTTTAATCTTTCAAAATGTTCAGTTGCTATCGCTATTAGCTCTATCTTTAATCTTTCAAAATGTTCAGTTGCTATTGCATGCACTCATCTGTGTTTCACTACACACATGAGTACATGCTTACCAACTGTCCGTCTGCAACACTACTATCACCAACATCTAAGAAGGGAGATCCCCCCTTGAATGGCCCTTCTAAGGTTTCTCTCCTCCACACTGCCTGTGTAGCTTTTTTCCCTATTGTTAGGTTTTAGTGAGTTTTTCCTTACCTTCGCGTGGGGTATGTCTGGGAGTGCTTGCATTCTTTCATTTATTTGCATTCATCTAAAAATGTTTGGACCTTATGGTGTTCTTGTTCTGTTCTTGACTTATTGTTATGTTTTCTTCTTGACTTGTTTAAAGAAGACCTGTACGGCCCATGGGGACATTAACGTGTGTTGTCGGGCCTTATAAATAAATTTGATTTGATTTGATTTGATTTGATCCGCCTGATCCCTGGGAGTGGCTTTAAAAACATGGACACAAGGAACTATGAGATGGATCGGACTCACCCCATTTCAGGCCACATCCACTGTTCTATGTTTTCGGACCAGTTCCCTACTCTCACTCACTGCGGATCTCAGAGCCATGTCCATACCCATGGAGAGCAGCCAGGCTCCATTCCAGTTGGGATGAAGGCCATCCCTAGCAAAGAGCTCCGGACGTCTCCAGAAAACATAGAAATTATCTATATAGGGAATCATCATTAGGCAACAGTAACCCTTCAGCCAGATATGAAGTTCACGGATCCTGCTGTACTTGCCATCCCCATACCTAGGGGAGGGAAAGGGACCAGAGATAATGCAGGATTTATTAGATGACTGGACTGTGGAGATCAGTGCCCTAAAGTCCTCCCTCAATAACTCAGACTGTTGATACTTAATGTCATTAGACCCGGAGTGGATGATGATGGATGATGCCTGAGGATGGTCCTTAATGAGTGAAGGGAGTGCTGCCTTGATGTCCGAGACCCTGGCTCCTGGGAGGCAGTAGGTTCTGGCCCTCGGGACAGCCACATGATGCACCATTGAAGTCCCAATGACAAGCACAGAGGGAGGGGGGGGGGGGAGCGGTGCAGGGCTCACCATCCCTTGTGGGTCTCTGTAGAGGTTTACCATTCCGAGTGGGAGGGGGGTGCGGCTGGCAAGGGGGATCCTACAGAGAGTGAGGCAGGGGACCCATCCACGCCTCCTGCGTGTCGGCTACAGACGTGGTACCAGGAGCAGCAGTGAAGGACATTCCTGCATGACCAGTCTGCTGTAACACCTGCTCCCACGCCCCGGGAGAGGAGGTCGGTTTCGGTCAGGGGGTGAATCCCTGCCCACATTCAAAACCGCTCTTAAAGAGCACCTACGGGAGGCTGCAATTCGAAACTGGCCACCGTAAATGCCCAAAACCCCCACCACCTCCTAATAGACAGTCTCCTCCCCACCGCATGTATATATTCCCTCCCCGCCGTATGTATATTTCCCTCCCACCCACCCACCCCCTCCTAATGTACAGTCCCCTCCCCATCATATGTATATACTCTGTCAGGATCTAGGGGTAACAGTACTGTATATTTGAATACCGCTTATGTCACAAATGTATCAGTACTAAAGACCTATATGTCCCTATGCCATAAATGTCATGTATGTTGTGTATGTCATAAATGTCTATATGAAATGAAAATGGGGGACCCTGATGGAAACCAGACAAACGTCTTTCTCAGGTCTGCATCCCCTTAACAATTGTATGTATTGAGCCGTACTGTATTGTACCCATTCTGCAATCTGTTAAATAAAGTTTTCATTCATTCATTCATTCACTCACTCTTTTACTTATCGCCCTTTGATCCAAGGCCCTCGCGATTCACCTTGTATCTAGTTCATTCATATCTAATTGTCAGCTTCAGTTGAATGTTTACAAGATAAAATTATATAGACATAATAAAAAGTGTTTTAAAATGTTAGTTTGAACTGCACACCATTTGAATCCCCATGTGGTTGTACTCATCCAGCAGGCTGTCATTTAAAATGACCAGAGTTGTATTTTGCGGTGGGATTTTGAATGTTAAAAAGACATTAAAATTAACTATTTCTTGGAATCACAGCAACAAAATGCAATCTTCGTAATTTTAAATGATAGCCTGCTCGCCGAGTATGACCACATTGGGATTCGAATGGGTTGCGTTTCAAGCTAACGTTTAAAAAAAAAAAAAAAGGATTAGTCCTGGTGGAGGAGAGATGAGGAGCCCCCAAACACACACACACACACACAAACACACACACACACACACACACACACACACACACACACACACACACACACACACACACACACACACACACACACACACACACACACACACACACACACACACACACACACACACACACACACACACACACACACACACACACACACACACACACACACACACATCTCTGAATGAGAGAAAATAAACTATAGTATGAGCTACAGTATTCCTGTGTTTTTTTTTTACACATTAAAGAGATTTACTACATAAATACTGCATAGTGATTTATAGTATTCCTTTGGTTTTGTCATTCACACCATAGATTTAACACAGAAACTCCCAGCCTGCGGGCCAGACCCATCCCCCTCCCGCCCCCGCACACACACACAATTTCATACAGCCCGTCACATGATATCAAATTACGATTTCTCTCATTATTATTGTATTTAGTATTACTACTACTACTACTACTACTACTACTACTACTACTACTACTACTACTACTACTACTACTACTACTACTACTACTACTACTACTACTACTACTACTACTACTACTACTACTACTACTACTGCTACTGCTATTATTATTATTATTATTATTATTATTATTATTATTATAACATTTAGGGATGTCCGATATTATCGTCCTACCGATATTATCGGCCGATATCGGCATTAAATTGTGATATCGGAAAATATCGGTATCGGTTTTCACAAAAAACTATAACCTTTATTTATCCAGGCAAGCAAGTAAGAACAAATTCTGATTTTATTTATTGTCAAAAGTATGCATAATGTTGTGTTAATTCCAATTTGGGGGGGGAACCCTGCATATATCGGTATTGGTTGATATCGGTTGATATTGGTATCGGAAATTAAGAGTTGGACAATTATCTGTATATCGGTAAAAAAGCCAATATCGAGCATCCCTAGTAACATTCATACTTTAGTTCTTTATTGCACAGCAACAGTCCGATATGTCTCTTTCAGAAGCCAAACGAAAAGTGGAAGAGCAGACAGCTTCAGAAGAAGCAGGTGATGGATCATTGTTTTCTCCAGTTGAATGGAAATGCCACCTGCCTCATCTGCAAAGGGAAAATCAACCTTCTAAAGGCCCAGCGCCGTTATTCAACTAAACATTTGGAGCAGCATGCAAAGTACTACACAGCCAAAGAAAGGCGCCTATCGATGCAACAACATCCCGTCCAGAAAGCAAGAGAGGAAGCCGGTGTGTGGCAGTTGAAGCAAGTTACTGTGGTGAGTGAGATGATAGCCAAAGCCAAAGATAATGGCTAATATTGTCTGTCCTGAAAAGAGGAGTCAATCCAGCAACATCAGTATGTCAGCGAACACAGCGGCAGAGCGGATTACTGAGCTTCTACTGAGCTATCGAATGACATTTATGATCAGTTACAGTACGTGAGAAAGCCAAAAATTGCAGTGCATGCTCTGTGGCACTACCATAAATTATTAGGTTCAGCTTGGCATTTTTTGTCTGTGGTATTCATTTTTTTTTTTTACTTTATTGCCAACAGCTATACAATGACAGTACAGTACAGTACACATGACAATACAGATGAAGAAAAAGAAAAAAAGGGGGAAAATAAATTAAATAAAGTAAACATAAAATAAAATAAAATGTACATATAACTAACCTTGATTGGGTCCCTACTTCAAAACATTCCGGCCTACACAAATATACATGGGTCAATGAATTTCTTACATTAAAATTCATAAAAAGATTACATGTATCTCTAATACCTTCCCCATATACAGACCCACTCTAACTCCTCCAAACATTTGAGTTATTGGTAATTTTTCTGCTATCTGAAGTGTCAAATGTCCATGTGGGGCGACCGTCCAGCATTGACTTCTATTTGGACAACCGGCTTAAAATCACTTTAAATCTATTTAAATATTTCCCTTGCCCTATTTGGCATAATTTCAAACATGTTTTGCATTCATTGACAAAATTATGAAGCATTTACACATATACTTCCATCATAATATACAAACTAATGTTGTCCGCATATGTTAATTTTATGAAATATCATCTGGGGCGACCATCAAGAAAACACAATTGTGGGACTTTTATTTTGAAACCACCTCAAGGACAGGATGTTGCATCAGCCAGTCACATGTGAGGGACCCAGAGAAACAACTAGCAGGTTAGTAAGTCTCTTTCATATTGGCAAATAAATCTCTTTTTTAACTGCTGTAATGTACTTGCCACTTTTGGATGTCTTGTGGGACGACCGCCCCAAAACTGTGAATAATACGTTTAATCTGAAAATCTATATTTTGATGATGAATTTGATAGTGACATGTGGTAAGAGCTAGCTAGTTTGGTTTCTGTAGCTAATGTTTAGCCTGTAATATTTGACTGACCTTAAAAACATCATCTGGGCGACCGAGTATCATGTGGGGCGACCACTGCTGAGTGTTTTAGATAGATATATGTCCTGTATTTGTAGTTTCTGTATATTTATATTTTATTCATGTTTTATATACATAAAGTTCTTTGTTTTAGCATAACTCTTTGTATACTTTAACGTTAGGTTATGACTATAACCAAGTTCTGTTAGTTAGGGCGATGCTTGGCTTCGCCTTCTGCACTATCTCGCGTACGTGCACGCGTACTGAATAAACCACAAATGTACCTCTAATACCAGTATTAGTCTGACCACACCCCTCATCAGCTTACCTTCATAAGCAGGTGTGTGGTCACCTGCTCTCCTCCTTCCCAAGCTTTCACCACAAGGTGAGGTCAAGGGCTGCAGCGGCCGTCCGAAGCCAAGCATCGCCCTAACTAACAGAACTTGGTTATAGTCATAACCTAACGTTCTGTATCGTTAGGGCTCAGCTTGGCTTCGCCTTCTGCACAAGGGAGGCCAAGCGGAGCCACTTGGCTGACAAATACACCCCGCTGACAGCCCCCCAAAACCATCAGAACAGGGAGGGCCGAGCCCCCCCGACCCCCCCTAATGGAGGGTATCCCCCCTATTAGAGGCTTCACGGGAAGGCGACGGACCCGACCGTGCGAAGAGCTCTCAAGCAACTTAACGCACAGGGTGAGCAGACCGTGGCTTGACCCACGACTACACACACGCACAACCCGCATGCCACCCGGGAACGAACGGAGGAACAACCTCGTTACTGCCCCCAGAATCACGGGGTCAAGGGCAAACCCAACCCCGTGGCAAGGCCGTAGCAGCGGAGCACGAAGGAAGACCCAGACCCACCAAAAGGACTGGACTCCCTGGAATGGGGGCCCGGAGAAGTCCATGATGCCAGCATCAAGACCCCACCAGGTGGGCACGTAGTGCCCCGCCCCCCACATCGCCAGCGTATTCGGACAAAGGCCCCTCAGTTACTGCACCTGGTATTCCCAGGCGGAACCAACCAGGCCAGTAAGCCGAGCGGGCCCCGTCCCCCCAATAGTACACCGCCTGGCACACTGACCCTGCAGAATAGGCAGTCAGCATGGCCGTAAGCACACAAAAAAGGTTAACCAACGGAAGCAGGCAGCGCACCGGGGAAAAACCAGGCAACAGGCTGTTAACCCTAGCCTGGAGACTGCGGACGAGACAGGCGCCAGAGGGGACAGCTGAACACAGCCGCCCCGGCGGAAGGAGCGTAAGCTGGCGGTGTTGCATGACCAAGCCTCCATTTAACAACCCCCACCCAGAGGGGTCGAGGCAGAGAAGGCTGACACGATTGGCAGACGTCATGAACGTGCAGGGGCACCCTCAACCGGTGAACCCGGGAGTTGACACTGCTCCAACACACCAGGGAATCAACCACCTCGGTGTTACCCAATGCGGCGGTTGTTCCTATAACCCCTCAAGAAAAAACTCCAAAACACACCTGCGGGTATACACCGGCTATACCGCAGTACAAGTGTTTCAGTTTCCAAAAAGGGTTAACCCAGGCCTACGGGTCGCAAACATCACTTCGGACCGGGCCTGGCGGTACGGGAAGCACAGGGTCACCAGAGGAGGTCAAAAAACCACCCCCACAGGCCCCTCTTCGCCATGCGTGAGAGAGGAGCGAAAAACAATGGAGAACCAGCCCCTAAGCACACCGTACCTGGTATTCCCCGGCGGTCTCCCAACCAAGTACTAACCAGGACCAACCTGTGTAGCGGCCGAGATCCGACGAGATCGAGCGCGTACAGAATGGCATGGCTGTAAGCCATGACGACAGTGCTGAGTAAAAACATACCCAACCAGGGTCTCCATAGCGCTTAACCCTGTGACACCCAGACCGACCTGGCATTTTTCCCCCTGAAAAAAGCCCAAGTCCCTCAGGGTACCAGAACAGCAGATCTGCATCCCCGGCGGACAACGGGTTCAACTGATCTGGACCAGCGTGACCAGAACCAGTCCCGTGCCCTAACCACGCCGACATGCCCCAGGAAAAGGGCAGATATGCGTGTTGATCTTAACATGAAAAGAAGGCGCCACCCAGACGTCGGGACGAACCGCGCCTGGTGGCCCACCCCAAGGGCGTGAGACCCCACTACATATGTTCAGATCCATCCCGTCATCATCCCCCAGACATGAACGAGGATCCGTCGACAACCCACCCAGGTCATGGGATGTGGTCGCCGGAAGAGGAAAAACCCCCATCTCAGTTGCTTTATAAAAACGCTGTTTCAACCACAAGCAACTAAGGCGTGCCAGTCAATCGCCTGTTTACAGCGAGCTAGCACTATACGTGCGTCGGGACACACCCCCATCAATGAACAGGCTATTTAGACCTGCCATTGAATCCCCAAGGCGCCCAGGGGAACGACAAGAGGGGTGTGACACTCCCTAACTCCAACACTTCTGGAATAGAAAGAAGGAAGCATCAACAGTATGTATCCCAGTCTACACAGCCGGGGTAAAAAATGTACACATTTTTACATCCCACCACCCTCCCAAAGGAAAGAGACGGGGATCCCCAGAGAGACTTCCCACGCGAGCTGTACAGATTGAAAAGAATATATTGCACCTTGAGCCATGTAAAAAACTGGTTTTAGGGCCTCCGGGGAAGAGGCACCGAACCCATACACACTCAATAAACGAATTGAATCGAATATACATACAATAGAAAAGGACCCTTCTAGAGGGTCCACTCACTTTGACAATCTGAGGAGGAAGGCTCTGTACTCTGATGGAGGCTTCCTCACATGGATCACATGGAAGAAGGAGTCCGAACTCACAGAAGGCCTGAGTAGGCGCTTGGTGAGGAGGAGCCCTGACCACCCCCCCTGAAAACAGATCCATCACATGGACCTGAACAGCACACGGAAGTCCTACCAACAGAGACGCGCACGGTGACGTACTCTATGGCGGGGGAATTCCTGCGGTGCACACGCCCAATATACCAGGCCGTGGGACCAGGAACTCCCTCCCCCCCCCCCCGTAACGTGCCGAACCGCCACGTGACGGGAACCTTGAAGGACAGGGGGTGTACCCCTGACCGACAGAACAATGGGGAGAGGAAAGGTTACCAGTTCACCCCTTTACGACCCCACACCCATGATACGACGTAACGACAAAAAGAGAATATGACACAGTCATAGTCAGCTCTATGAAGCGTTTCACAGCTCCACACAGCGCACGAGCTAACCTGCTATCTGATTTTTACTAAGGAAAAACACAGAATAGAGAGGGCTCTAAGAACCCCGGTCCAACATACACATGTGCTTCTGTGGCCAGTACAACCCAGTTGTAGGTCACATGACACACACAACCCATCATCATCACAATGAGAGAATACATCATTCTTGATTAGTATCGACCACAGGCCTTGCTAAGCACACGACAGCAACCAAACCAATTTCCCTTTAGGAAATAAGTTTCTCCAGCAGATTTAGCACAACCTCAGCAATCAAGCTGAGAGTTACATCGTATCCCTACCACACAAACGACACAATTAATGCACAACATGTCTGATAGGAGGTGATAAAGTCCCCAGGGAACCGGGGGGGGAAACACAATCCTCCTATTTTACCCCCAATACGGCCAGTTAAAACAGGAAAACCTGTTAATGTGTGAACTCACTGTTCATTGTCATTACAGTCTGAGAAAGAACATTCTTTTACTCACTCGTCACCAAGCATAGCTTCATAGGTTAGTTGCCTTAGTAGTGAGTACACGGTACACATAAACACCATGATGTTTCTCACACAACAACCAGATCAATACATCACGACCTGCACGGAGAAGCTACTGCCAGTGACAAAAACAGCTCACACACAACCCGCAACGTATCTCAAATGCATTGCAACAACACACGTTTTGGGAAAAAACACCGTCATTCACAATACATTTAGCAAGGTAAAACCAGAAGACGTGTTATGAGGGTCTGGCCAACCCCGTACCTGCCCGGAACGCAGATCAACGAAGTGCAGTCACAAGCGTCCCGTGTTGTTCGATCCGGGCAGCGTCGCCGCTCCACCAGTCGCTACAGTCCTCTTTGTTGACGCAATCCCCGTCTAGGCTCGGGCAGGGTTGACGAACATCCCCTGTCAAGGATGACGTCGTGGTCAAAAGTGTAAAACATGTTAAAAATCAAAGCACGTTCAACAGAATAGCATCAAGCTAACGGCTGCTCCAGCCGTTCGGGTGCTATCGCTTCCGCTCGCGAGACGCCGATCTACGACGCACGCGATCAGGAGCGAGCTCCCGGCGGCGCGCGAGAAGCCAAGCCACCCCGCGCCAGGCCACCGACCGGCTAACCGTAAGCTATGAACATGTAAACAATGACATAACACTCACCCAGACAGGCCGCCAGCAAACACTACTCACCCAACCTGGAACGCACCGCTCCTCACAACAGCGGCATGTCCGACAGTTCAGCTGTGGCTTGACAGGTTTCACCCCAACAAACACAGCAAGGAACTGCAGTTGAGAAGCATGCAGCGGCGTGCTCCCAATACGAAAACCGGTGGAGGGTTTGTAGAATGATCATCATCTTCTAGACACTCCAGTACGAAGACAATATCGCCGTATTTTCCCGAAAATAGTGAGAGAGAAAATAAAGATATGATGTCAACGTATCCTTGTTTCCCAAGCTGTTCCTAATCCAATTTCTTCCATCATGGTGTCAAGTGTGGGGATCTACCGAGGCACTTCTTCCTTGTGGTGAAAGCGAGAAGGAGGAGAGCAGGTGACCACACACCTGCTTATGAAGGTAAGCTGATGAGGGGTGTGGTCAGACTAATACTGGTATTAGAGGTACATTTGTGGTTTATTCAGTACGCGTGCACGTACGCGAGATAGTGCAGAAGGCGAAGCCAAGCTGAGCCCTAACGATACAGAACATATATTTTTCAACATTTCTGTCATTTTTCATTCCTATTTAGGAATTAACGTTTCTTTTTGAGTATTGTACCATCTTATGAGAACATTTTTAAAACAGTATAGCATGACATTCCATTTAGGTAATTGTACATGTATTAGTCATGTTTAACTAGTTTAACCTATTTTCTAGATGGCACAAACAAGCAAACAGAAGACTGCTCACTACAGACAGTGGGTCAATGCAGACTATCTTGCCAGGAAAAGAGAGAGGTAAAAAAAACTATAGGTAACATGCAGTATATCTTTCTCTGGTGTATTTCAAACAGTCATGTTATATTATTGTACTTGGCCATCGCGTCCCGCTCTTAAGCCTATCAAGATATACCTCATCTCATGTACCTATTGTACTCCATCAACGGAAAAAAAACAAGTACACCCACACCTGCCGGGTCCCGCCCCTATGTAGGCGTAGCCTATAAGACAGTAGGTATGGTCACCAAACACTCTTCCTCTATTTTTGGTTCCATCATAACGGTCGCAGTGCACCTTATGTAAACTAGTTGTTATGAAAAGATTATGAGAAATTGCGTAATGTTGAAAGTTACCGGAGGTTTGCTTACCCCTGGAATCTTCGGGGCATGTTTCAGCGACACGTCGGGCATGTTGATGTTTCCTCGTCTGATGGCAGCAGACCAAGGATCAGCGTGCAAGGTTTGGCTATCGGGCCAGCTTGTACACAGGTAGGCCCTGTGTCATCAGAGGCATTGATGTTAGTGTTAGTAATGCTGGTTTGTTTTGTTACACAACCATGTTGTGTGTCGGCGCCAGGGGCGGGACAGGGTGTGCCATGACTAGGTAGGCCTAGCCAGGTAGCGTTAAACCTGTGCCCCGGCGGGGCTTTGAACAGGGTTTCCACCCGGAAGCCGATGCTTGAGGCTCGGCGGGTGGCAGTAGATCTATACTACTGCAGGACGGGACTTAGCGGCGGCCCGTGTTGTGGCTCAGCTGACTGTTTTCTGTCCATAGTAGCGTTGAACGCTATGCTATAGTAGTGTAGTGGGCTATTGTTTTGTTCTGTCTCTCCGCTACGAGAATGTCTGTCTATGCTACAGCTTTCTCTCCTCTCAACCATTCCTGCTGATGGTCAATCGGTGTCTATTGGGGGAGTAGTGCAGGGGGGCTTTGTTTACCTTTTGTGTAAATGGGCTAAGCTAGGGCTGGTGTTACGTCTGTCAACTATAAGTGTTGTCAGCAGGGGGGCTCGAAACCTTTTGAGGCACACAGTGCTTCCCCGGCCTCGCCTTCGCCAGGCCAGGTATCATGTTGGTACCTCCCACTCCCGCGAGATCGGCAGTGGTCTGAAATGAAGAGGTGCGCGTAATTTAGGTGGTAGTAATATCACTGCAGGGCTACGGTGTGTAGGAACCCATGGGGTCCTCACGCCTTGCATGTCCGGCTGCAGAACAACTCCTCAGCATGTTCTGGAGGGGTGTTCAGTGGGGGGGCTTTTGTCACCTAGATTGATGTCAGCTTCCCCTGTATCAAACCGGCCCTTTCTGTCGGGGTCCCCCCGTGGGTGCGATTGCCTCATGGGTAGTGTCAGGTTCCGACCCGACTCCACGGAACGCTCTGCTCGCAAGGGTCCAGGGTTGGCTACGCACAGCGGGTGGGACCGGGCCAACTATCTACAGTTCCTGGCGGACCTGCGCCACATGGCGGCGGGTGCGTTGGGAGTGTCATCACATATGACTACGGCAGTACCATATGTCGAGGTGGATGGAGAGAACGCTGAGGCGGGGACTTGTGTTTACACAACCCCACCCGTTTTCGGGTTTGGTACAGACCTTATTGTCAGGGTCACCAGCAGTGACAGCTCTGGTCAACGAGATCCAATCTCTGTGGACGAAGCAAGCCATCGTTGTGGCGTTCTCCTCCCGGTGTTCTCTGGTGAGAAACCGGGAGGGGGGGGTGTCAGACCCATGCTGGACCTGTCCCATGGGAAGGTTCAGCATTTTTTGGATCGTCTCCTACCTGTTGAACACTGTCAGGTGGGGGTCTGGTTCTCCTCCATAGACCTGTAGGATGCGTTTTCGCATCTCCGATCTTCCATCCTAGGGCTTACCTACGCTTCCTTTGCAGGGTTAGCGTATGAGTACCAGAGGCTGCCGTTCGGTTTTCTCTGGCTCCCCGCATCTTCACCAAGTGCGTGGAGGCCGCACTGGGGCCTCTGCGTCGTCAGGGGTTACGAAGTGTATTCTGCCCTGACGACGTTCTGGTCCTTCGCGGTCAAGGTGGATTGTCGGGTCTCGTACCAGGCAGGTTCCTACCAGCCTGGGGTTTGCTGTAGACTGGAAGTAGAGTACTCCTCTTCCCAGTCAATGGTTGGAGTGCTATGGGCATCCCTCTCAGAGCGTGTTGTCGACACGCTCGGGAGGTTCCGTCCTAGGACGGTTACGGCGCTGTCTCACGTCACGTTTTTACAGAACATACAGAACGATACAGAACATATATTTTTCAACATTTCTGTCATTTTTCATTCCTATTTAGGAATTAACGTTTCTTTTTGAGTATTGTACCATCTTATGAGAACATTTTTAAAACAGTATAGCATGACATTCCATTTAGGTAATTGTACATGTATTAGTCATGTTTAACTAGTTTAACCTATTTTCTAGATGGCACAAACAAGCAAACAGAAGACTGCTCACTACAGACAGTGGGTCAATGCAGACTATCTTGCCAGGAAAAGAGAGAGGTAAAAAAAACTATAGGTAACATGCAGTATATCTTTCTCTGGTGTATTTCAAACAGTCATGTTATATTATTGTACTTGGCCATCGCGTCCCGCTCTTAAGCCTATCAAGATATACCTCATCTCATGTACCTATTGTACTCCATCAACGGAAAAAAAACAAGTACACCCACACCTGCCGGGTCCCGCCCCTATGTAGGCGTAGCCTATAAGACAGTAGGTATGGTCACCAAACACTCTTCCTCTATTTTTGGTTCCATCATAACGGTCGCAGTGCACCTTATGTAAACTAGTTGTTATGAAAAGATTATGAGAAATTGCGTAATGTTGAAAGTTACCGGAGGTTTGCTTACCCCTGGAATCTTCGGGGCATGTTTCAGCGACACGTCGGGCATGTTGATGTTTCCTCGTCTGATGGCAGCAGACCAAGGATCAGCGTGCAAGGTTTGGCTATCGGGCCAGCTTGTACACAGGTAGGCCCTGTGTCATCAGAGGCATTGATGTTAGTGTTAGTAATGCTGGTTTGTTTTGTTACACAACCATGTTGTGTGTCGGCGCCAGGGGCGGGACAGGGTGTGCCATGACTAGGTAGGCCTAGCCAGGTAGCGTTAAACCTGTGCCCCGGCGGGGCTTTGAACAGGGTTTCCACCCGGAAGCCGATGCTTGAGGCTCGGCGGGTGGCAGTAGATCTATACTACTGCAGGACGGGACTTAGCGGCGGCCCGTGTTGTGGCTCAGCTGACTGTTTTCTGTCCATAGTAGCGTTGAACGCTATGCTATAGTAGTGTAGTGGGCTATTGTTTTGTTCTGTCTCTCCGCTACGAGAATGTCTGTCTATGCTACAGCTTTCTCTCCTCTCAACCATTCCTGCTGATGGTCAATCGGTGTCTATTGGGGGAGTAGTGCAGGGGGGCTTTGTTTACCTTTTGTGTAAATGGGCTAAGCTAGGGCTGGTGTTACGTCTGTCAACTATAAGTGTTGTCAGCAGGGGGGCTCGAAACCTTTTGAGGCACACAGTGCTTCCCCGGCCTCGCCTTCGCCAGGCCAGGTATCATGTTGGTACCTCCCACTCCCGCGAGATCGGCAGTGGTCTGAAATGAAGAGGTGCGCGTAATTTAGGTGGTAGTAATATCACTGCAGGGCTACGGTGTGTAGGAACCCATGGGGTCCTCACGCCTTGCATGTCCGGCTGCAGAACAACTCCTCAGCATGTTCTGGAGGGGTGTTCAGTGGGGGGGCTTTTGTCACCTAGATTGATGTCAGCTTCCCCTGTATCAAACCGGCCCTTTCTGTCGGGGTCCCCCCGTGGGTGCGATTGCCTCATGGGTAGTGTCAGGTTCCGACCCGACTCCACGGAACGCTCTGCTCGCAAGGGTCCAGGGTTGGCTACGCACAGCGGGTGGGACCGGGCCAACTATCTACAGTTCCTGGCGGACCTGCGCCACATGGCGGCGGGTGCGTTGGGAGTGTCATCACATATGACTACGGCAGTACCATATGTCGAGGTGGATGGAGAGAACGCTGAGGCGGGGACTTGTGTTTACACAACCCCACCCGTTTTCGGGTTTGGTACAGACCTTATTGTCAGGGTCACCAGCAGTGACAGCTCTGGTCAACGAGATCCAATCTCTGTGGACGAAGCAAGCCATCGTTGTGGCGTTCTCCTCCCGGTGTTCTCTGGTGAGAAACCGGGAGGGGGGGGTGTCAGACCCATGCTGGACCTGTCCCATGGGAAGGTTCAGCATTTTTTGGATCGTCTCCTACCTGTTGAACACTGTCAGGTGGGGGTCTGGTTCTCCTCCATAGACCTGTAGGATGCGTTTTCGCATCTCCGATCTTCCATCCTAGGGCTTACCTACGCTTCCTTTGCAGGGTTAGCGTATGAGTACCAGAGGCTGCCGTTCGGTTTTCTCTGGCTCCCCGCATCTTCACCAAGTGCGTGGAGGCCGCACTGGGGCCTCTGCGTCGTCAGGGGTTACGAAGTGTATTCTGCCCTGACGACGTTCTGGTCCTTCGCGGTCAAGGTGGATTGTCGGGTCTCGTACCAGGCAGGTTCCTACCAGCCTGGGGTTTGCTGTAGACTGGAAGTAGAGTACTCCTCTTCCCAGTCAATGGTTGGAGTGCTATGGGCATCCCTCTCAGAGCGTGTTGTCGACACGCTCGGGAGGTTCCGTCCTAGGACGGTTACGGCGCTGTCTCACGTCACGTTTTTCACCGACGCCTCCCTCGCTGGTGACGCGTCGGGCCAACGCAGTAGGGGGCAGCTGGCAAACCAGGCTGCCCGGTCTGCGCTACGTTCAATGTGTTGGTATTGAAAGCGGTCCTTCTGGTCCTCAAACAGTGTTGATCAGGACGGACAATACGACGTCAGTGTCGTATATCGACAGACAGGGATGAGTACGCTCCCTCCGTCTGCACCAGGCAGCGGGCGGCTGGCTATGGGCGTCCTCCATCTGCGCGGCCTGAGGGCTCCCCACATCCCCGGCAGGGTGAATGTGGGTACAGGTGTACTGTCGCGGGGCGGTCCTCATCCTGACGGGTGGGGATTACGTCTGGACATAGCCAGGCAGGTCTGGGACCGATGCCATGCCGCCTGGGATTCTTCCCCATACATCTGTTAGGTCAGTTGTTGGGACGGGTACGTTGAGGGGCGCAGGTTCTTGATCCTGATGGTGATACCATCCGGAATGCGCATGCTCCCTCCACTGTCGCGCTTTACGCGGGCAGATGGCGTATGTTCCAAGTGTGGTGTAAGGCGGGGGGCCGGGACCCAGTCTCCTGCCCCCTGGATGCTGTCCTTAGTTACCTCCAGTCTCTCCTTGATAGACTGTCGGCTTCGACAGTGAGGGTATATGCAGCAGCTATATCCTCGCTATCATGAGGGATTTGAGGGGGATGTCTTGTAAGCCACCCTCTTGTGAAGCGTTTCCTGCTTGGCACTTGACGCGCTAAGCCGGTGCTACACTCTTTGGCTCCGAGTTTGGATCTTCAATTGGTCCTCGGTCGGTTATCCTTGGCCCCGTTTGAGCCTCTTGAGCAAGCGCCGTTGGAACAGCTGTCGTTCAAGACCGCATTCTTGCTGGCCGTCACCTCCGCTGAACGCGTGGGTGTGCTTTGTGCTCTCTCGGTACGACCAGAGTGCCTGTCTTTCGTTCCGATTGCGGTGTCACTCTGCGGCCTAATCCTGCCTTCGTGCCTAAAAATATCCGGAGTTCTTCTGCTCCAGGGATATTGTGGTTCAGGCGTTTTCATCCGCCTCCTCACGCTAGTGAGTTAGATGCAGGCCTTCACCTGTCATGTCCGGTCCGTGCTTTGGGAATTTACCTCAGCCGTACTCAGGACCTCAGGGTCACCAATCAGCTTTTTGTCTGTCACGGTGGTTCTCGTGCCGGTAAGGCACTATCGAAACAGCGCCTGTCCCATTGGTTGTGCGAGGGAATTGCCCTCTGCTACATGTTGGCCGGGCTGGATCCCCCTGGGGGCGTCAGGGCGCACTCCACTCGTGGAGTGGCTGCCTCTGCCGCTCTCCTGGGTGGGGCCTCGGTGGAGGACATCTGTGCTGCAGCTTCATGGTCCTCCCCGGGCCCCTTTGTAAGGTTTTACCTCATGGACATGACCGGGGGTTCTGTCTCCCAGGCGGTTCTGGGGTCTGTGGCCTTTCCTGCTTCCCGTCCTTTGGTAGGGTAGCAGGAGTGTGTGGGTATGGGCCACAGTGTGTTAGGTCACACGTGGTTCCGCCTGTGCTGTGTGTTCAAGGGGTTCTAGTTCCCTCTTGCTCGCACTCAGGTGGAGTTGACTGCGCCCCCCCTTCATTAGGAAGGATGGGGTGACGGGGCTCCCCAACCCCTTGATGTGGGCTTACGGGTCCTCAGGGGGTACATTTGTCGGGCCTCGCGTCCGCTCTACCCCATATCTCGATAGGCTTAAGAGCGGGACGCGATGGCCAAGTACGATAATATAACGTAAGGTTATGTATATAACCTAGTTATATGAGTACTGGCTAAGCGTCCCGCTCTTAAGCGGCCCTGAGTTCCCTTTTGAGGGATCTTTTACTGGAAACAGGATTTTTGGCGAGGAAGAGTGTTTGGTGACCATGCCTACTGTCTTATAGGCTACGCCTCCATAGGGGCGGGACCCGGCAGGTGTGGGTGTACTTGTTTTTTTCGTTGATGGAGTACAATAGGTACATGAGATGAGGTATATCTCGATAGGCTTAAGAGCGGGACGCTTAGCCAGTACTCATATAACTAGGTTATATACATAACCTTACGTTAGTAGGATTAGGAATGACCTTTTCTGTAATATCTTGAACTTAAGTTTGTATGTAATTTAGCCCACCAGAATTAGTATCACATTATACACTATTGTTTCAGCGAGAAGAAAACAACAGGGCAAGATTCCATGTGAAGTCAGATGAGCTATCGGAGAGGGAGAAGGCTGCATCCAGAGGTTACAGGGAGAAGGAAAAAGATGGAAAAGGCGATGCTGGACCTGACACCACCATCCATGGAGAACACTCCACCAGCAAATAAAAACGGTCTACACAGCAAATAAAAACGGTCTTCATATTTTCCATCTTAATGTAAATAGCCTTAGGCACAAACTGGCAGAAATAAGGCAACATTTCATTAGCGGTAAGGTAAACATTCTATGTTTCTCTGAAACTAAACTGGACTCATCAGTAACAGACCCGGAAATTGAATTGGAGAACTATTCTTTAGTCCGCAATGACAGGAACAGGCATGGAGGAGGTGTCTGCATGTACATTCATAAAGACACCAAATGTATTAACCGTACAGACCTAGATCATGAGGCTATTCTATAAATTCTATTTGAAAGGGCAAAATCTGTTCTAGTCGGCACAATTTACAGACCGCCAGACCAAAATGGCTTTTATGATGTGTTGGATGTGTGCTTAGCTGGAGCTGAGGATGCAGAAATTATTCTTATTGGGGATTGGAACACGGATATGCAACAAAAAGATGCACCCGTCTTCAAATCCTACAATAGGTTTTGTGATCTGCACGGCCTCAGCCAGCTAATCACACAACCCACACGTGTATGTGAGTCAACTCAGACTACCATTGACCTCATCCTGACCTCTGACAAGTCCAAGATTGCCAATAAAGGGGTTATAGCATGCGGGTTAAGTGATCATTATATGATATTCTGCACCCGCAAAAAGCTAAAACAAAAGGCTGACTGTCACAAAACATCTAGAGACCTCAAAACCTACTCTAGCGAGGCCTTTAACCTTGAACTGGAGAGTCTGGACTGGTCAGATGAGCTCAATGGTACACTGGTTGAAGAAACATGGCTTGGCTTCAAAACCAAATTTTCAACGATACTAAATAACATGGCCCCCCTAAGAACCACCAGGGTAAAAAATCATGCGGAGCCGTGGATGCACGCTGAAATACTGACCGCTATGAAAACCAGAGACAAAAAATGCTCTGAGCTTCGTAAAAGTCAGTCAAAGCTTACCATAAGCACGAGCAGTGATCTCCAAGCCCACGTGACTGAACTCAAACTGGAAAGAAACAGACTAAGAAATTACGTAAACTCTATGATCAAAACAGCAAAAAAAAATGTCATCAATGACAAAACCGAGGAAAACAAAAACAAACCACGTGAACTTTGGAAATTACTCAATAACCAACTAGGCTGCAGTAAAAAACTTAAAACCAGATTCTCAAACATAAACATAAAGACGGACAACACGCTCATCACAGACAAGCTGGATGTAGCCAATTACTTAAATAGTTTCTTCACAAACATAGCCACAACACTGGTAAACAAACTACCCTCCCACTCAGGGCATTATGGGGTAGAACACATAGTAGCATACTACGAGAACCTAGGGGTCCACAAAGACGACTTCAAACTGGAAATGGTAACAACAGATGAGGTACTCAAAAAACTGAGCGCCCTCCAACCTAACAAGGCCACTGGCCATGACAACATCCCCTCCAAATTCCTCAGACTCAGCAGCCGCCATCACCCCAGTCATCACACACATAATGAACCTCTCCATAAAACAGGGACACGTCCCCAAGGACTTCAAAATTGCGAGAGTAACACCCCTGCACAGAAAAGGCAGTAAATTAGACCCAGGCAACTACCGCCCTGTTTCTATCCTTACCTCCATCTCGAAAGTCATGGAAAAAATTGTATACGAACAGGTCGAAAAATATCTCGCGGAAAAAAATCGAATCTACGAATTCCAATCTGGTTTCAGAACATCCCACTCCACTGACACATGTCTTCTGTATTTAAACGACCACATCAAACAAGAGGTGGACGCGGGCAAATACTGCGGCATGGTCATGCTGGACCTACAAAAGGCCTTTGACACTGTCAATCACACCATTCTGATTGACAAGCTAAAAGCAATTGGTTTTGATAGTCTATCAGTGAGCTGGATGCAATCCTACCTGGAGGGGAGAGAGCAGATGGTGGAGGTAAACGGTACCCTACCCCCCCCCCCCTCACAGTAAGCTGTGGTGTTCCACAAGGAAGCATACTAGGTCCGCTACTGTTCCTAATTTATGCAAATGACATGTCGTCAGCTTGTGACTGCAACTTGTTCCTGTTTGCGGACGACTCAGCCCTGCTGGTCTCTGACAAGAGCAAGTTACAGGTTGAAAAAACCCTCAGCTCGGAACTAGGAAAAATCTGCATATGGCTCGCTGATAACAAACTATCATTACACATGGGCAAAACAGAGTCCATTCTCTTCGGTTCAAATAACAAACTCAGCAAGACCGACGGCTTCTCAGTTACAGTGGGTGACAATATTGTCACAAGGAAAGAAGATATTACCTACCTGGGTTCAATCCTAGAGGCAAATCTTTCCTGTGACAAAATGGCATCCAATGTAATTAAAAAAGTCAACCAACGAACTCGATTCTTGTACCGGATCTCCTCACTGGTAAACAAGAATACACTGAAGACTCTGGCAGGAGCACTCATTCAAGGGTACTACGACTATGCGTGCACCTCATGGTACCAAAGCACCTCAAAGGCGCTAAAAACAAAATTACAAACATCTCAAAACAAACTGGTCAGACTACTGCTTGACCTTACTCCTAGAACCCACCTCACCCCTGCCCACTTTGACAACCTAGGATGGCTTAGAGTAGACGACAGAGTACAGCAACTTGCAATGGGCCTGGTCTACAAGATACACTACACGACCAAGGTACCCATGTACATGTCAAAATACTTCCCAAAGGTCAGTGAATACCACGATCACAACACCAGAGGGAGCTCCACAAATCATGTTAAACCCAGATTCGGCTCAAACAAGGGACTAAACACGTTTTGCAATTATGCCACATCAATGTGGAACGCACTACCCAAAGCTGTAAAGGAATGTGAATCACTACCCACTTTCAAAAACACTCTCAAAAAACACCTACGGGAGACTGCAATTCGTAAATGTCCTAACACAACCCCCTCCAATGTACAGTAAAAATGACCAAGTATGGTCTTGGCAATATTCCAATGTACAGTGTTGCTTGTACAGTTGTACAGTGTCCCCCACCCACCCCTCCTACCCAACCCCCCCCCCACTCCTACCCAACCCCCCCCCCCCCCCCACCCACCCAACCACCTCCAATGTACAGTACCCCCCCCCCCCCACCTACCCAACCTCCTCCAATGTACAGTTTCTACGTCAAATGTTTCTACTTCTTTTCTGGACTCTTTTTGTATCACAAACAGTACTGTATTTGCAAATCTGGTATGTCATAAATGTATAGATGTAGCAGTACTGTCTATCTGTATGTCATCTATGTTACGACGAATTGAAAATGGGGGACCCTGATGTAAACAAGACGAAAGTCTTTCTCTGGTCTGCATCCCCTTAACAATTGTATGTATTGAGCTGTACTGTACTGTACCCATTCTGCAATCTGTTAATAAAGTTTTCAATCAATCAATCAATTCAATCAATCAAACCAGTTCTGGCTGGTGTAGAAGTTGAGAAGAGCAGCAGGGCAAGCTGTGGTGGATCCCCTACCTCTAAATGAGGATTTTGAATCACTAACATTTACTTTGATTCTACAGTAGGTTTAACATCCCTTGAAACCATAGGTTATATATCCAGCTCATGATCAACAGTGACATATTTCAACAATAAATGTTCAGTGGATTGCACTGTGCAACATCTCCATTATAATCTGATCAAAGTTTGTTTCGTGTTCTTTGGGGAATGTTGACTGTAGGAGCCAAAGCTATATTGTATGAATGTTTATATGTTTATTTTTATAACCTTACATTGAAACGGCATTAGGAATATTGATTGGATTTAGATAAAGTCATTGAACCGTCTTATTTGTCATAATAGAACATTCTAGAACATTTGTGATGTCACAGTATGATGTCATGACCGAACGTTGTAGAACATTTGTGATGTCGCAGTATGATGTCATGATCGAACGTTCTGGAACATTTGTGATGTCACAGTATGATGTCATGACCGAACGTTCTAGAACATTTCTGATGTCACAGTATGATGTCATGATCGAACGTTCTGGAACATTCGTGATGTCACCGTATGATGTCATAACCGAACATTAATAATTTAACTAAATGTAAAAAATATCAGTGTTTTGTTTTTTGGTGTGCTTCTTATTCTAGGTGTTCAGGTTGCCTGATTTGTTAAAACATGCACATGTACCTCAATTTGAAATGCCTGCAGTTTACCATGAGATAATATAAAAGGAACTAGGGATGGCACCAATACGATACTCAGTATCGGTATTGGTCCGATACTGGCCAAATTCACAGGATTGGATAATACTTCCGATCCAATACAGGCCGTAAAGCATGCCATCACGTGAACAGTAGTAGCGTGACAACAACGTTAGCATTAGCTAAACGTAAGTCAACTTGTTAGCAGCGTGCCGCGATCATGTCAGCTGTGTGGAGTTATTTTAAGCTCAAAGAAGAAAAAGGCAAAACAGCCTGTGGTGTTATGCTAATGTGTGTGCATTAATACGACACAGAGTACAGGCCACCGTACTGGGGTCACAGACAAGTACGCAGGGAAGAGTAGACTAAGAGCGGATAATAACGGACCTGTATGGTGGAGCTAACAGAATGAAGACACACAAACAAATACAGAGGACTCACGTGTATACTTGTGCAATAACACAACACAGCCAAGTGTAATATCTGCGACGCAAGTATTTCTAGGGGTGGCAGCAACACTGGAAACTTCAACACCACACAACACTTGCAGATTAATCATTGAAAGGGAGTATGCCGAGTTCATATGTGCAACGAATACCAAGAGGAAAAGTTTTGTCACAGCAGCTAACATAGCTGGAAACCATTCAGAAGCGAGAGAAACTCCCTGCAGACAGTAACAAAGCAAAGTTGAAGAAAACCGAGAAAATAACATTTATTGTGCTGGACGACCAGCCCATTTCTTTTGTTGAAAATGTAGGTTTCCGACGCTTAGCCTCACTTCATGTTGCCAAACCGTCATTATCTCTGACACAGCTATCTCAAATAAGTATAATGTTGTGTTTCTTTTTCAAATGTAGCCAAGAGTAAAGACCCTAACCCTATCAAAACAGCAGTCAAAGTGTATATTTTCAGCACTATGTTTGTTTACCAATGATTGGAAACTCCACGCATTGTACTGGTAAACAGACGCTTTAGACGTGAGGACAGGAAGCCGCCATGAAATCGCTGTAGTCTTATTAACGTATTAACTAAATAATTTGAACAAAATAAAAAGCAGCAGCACTATTGCATAACTGAGTCATGTGTGGTATCTATTTCTTCCTTTAGGGGAGTTTTTGATGTTTTATAGATGGGTTAAACACAGGTTTTTGTTTTTTTAGGGAGTATCGGATGGGTATTGGTATTGGCAGATACTCAAGGCTGTGATATCGATATCGGACATGAATAAGTGGTATCGTGCCATCACTAAAAGGAACTGATACAACTGTGTTGTAGTTGTTTAGCGTTGATTTCATCCATGCAACTATGTTGGTGGTTATTGGGTCTCATTCTCGAACGAAGTTACGACAAAATATTTCGTCTTAGCCAGATTTCGGCCTATTTAAGACATATTAGGGCTGGGAGTGGGAGTCTTCAAATTTTCCTGAGATCTTATTTGAGAGCAGATCTAAGAGTGTTGAGGAGCACACTTAAATATGCTCTCAGCCCACGATCAAATCTCATGATTGATTGACTAATTTAAAATGTTATTATAACTTGACAGACTGTGTTCTCATAGTGATTCCTTCACGTCAATGCTACAGGCCTCCTTGGAATTAATTACTTAATCATAATTAAAATACTTGTATTTTATACAATATATACAATATTTGTACGATAAGAAATTACGAATTTGATGTCGGAAAAATAAATAATATGGATTCATCTGATCACAGGGCAGCTGGATTAACCATATCTGAACCAGCTATTTTGGACAAATAATTACTCAGATATTCAAACACAATTATGCAATTATTGTGAAATGATTGAAAATAATAATAATTTAATGCCTTCTGCGGAATTTGTATTTCTTATTTGTTACACATCTGTTTTAATGATTAATTATATACATTTGAAAGAATGCAGGTCAACATGCAATGTATCCCATTGATTGGTATACAATGGGACAGACCTTTGTTTGATTGATTGATTGAAAACTTTATTAACAGATTGCAGAATGGGTACAGTACAGTACAGCTCAATTACATAAGGGGATGCAGACCAGAGAACGAATTTCGTCTTGTTTACATCAGGGTCCCCCATTTTCAATTCATCATAACATATATGACACACATGACACAGATAGACAGTACTGCTACATCTATACATTTATGACATACCAGATTTGCAAATACAGTACTGTTTGTGATACAAAAAGAGTCCAGAAAAGAGAGTACATTTGACGTAGAAACTGTTGGAGGAGGTTGGGTAGGGATGGGTGGGGGATAGACTTACACTGTACAAGCAAAACTGTACATTGGAATATTGACAAAACCATACTTGGTAATTTACTGTACATTGGAGGGGGTTGATATAGCTATAAACCTGCATTCCTTCGAATATATCATTAATCAATTAAACTTATATTGAAATACACTATATAGCATATACACCAACACTGAAATGACAGTGGATAAATAAATAAGAACTAAAGCTAATCGGTGGAAATAGACTGCATTAATATTCCATAACAAGTCTTGTGTGCGCCTACGAATGAACAGTAGCCTATAGGCTTATGGAATAATAAGCCATACTGCTTCATTCATTACGCCCGCCGTAGGCTATATATATTATATGTCATTCATTCATTCATATACAGTACTGCGCGCGCGCGTGTGTGTGTGTCTGTGTGTGCACGCACGCTGCGGCAGGTGTGTACCGCGAGCTGTATATGATGCCAATACATTAATCTAATTTAGTTTTGATGGGCGCAAGCGTGATTACGAAACCTAGCCGCATTTCTCGGAGACGCTCTCTGACTGACGCTAGGTTTCGTAATCACGCGGCTCGCAAAGCACTTCCGCCATTCCATTTCACACAGCTGCGTCACTAGTTGCCTTATAAGGAACTATGGAGGCGGTGTTTTGTATGCAAATGAGCTGAACGGGAACACGCTTTGGAGTTTACGACAGAATGCCATTCTCCAAGCAGATATCAGATCATATAATTTCTGCGACCGTTTCAGCCACTTAAGACATATCTCCAGCACGTTCAGGACTCAGAGTGTACTTGTCATAGATTATGTCTCAGTGGTTCCAAGATAAGTCTTCCAGAATATATCTTTGGAAAATTTTTGGGAATGAGACCCATTGTTTATTGACTATAGAACTGTGTTGGTGTTTAATTTTTATTCCATACATACAACTCTGTTTACCTTTTATTATTGACTTAAATTGTTAATCCCTGTCCAATGTGACTACCATCACAAAAGTGATGCTACTTAACCCACCTTCTCGCTCTCATACATTGACACCATCCAATCCCCCTGTGACAGTTAAAACACATGGCCTCCCAATCTTCATCCTCCACTATTGTATTCATCTCTAGTTCCCATTTTTCTTTAATATGTGTAGAGTGTCATCAGACATGTCTAGCCTTAGGTTTTGGTACATAAGGGATATTTGTTTTCTTGTCAATATTGGGCGTTCACACAGTCGTATAAAATGGAATTCTATATTAGTTGGTTCTTTCTTAATAGTATCCCAATCTGTGTGTTTAGTGACATCATTTCTAATTTGTAGATATCTGTATATGTCACTTGATGGTAGAGAAAATCTGTTTTGTAATTGTGAGAAGGATTTAAATGTATTCCCATTCCAATCGTAATTAATCCCTTATCAGCCCACTTTTTGTATGTGTTATCCCATATGGATGGGAGAAACTCTATGTGTCCTACTATGGGCATAGCCCTTGACAAAGCTACGGTACCTTTTATGTGTTTTTGAACTGTGTTCCAGATGTTTGATCCATATATTAGTTATTCAAATTTTTCCCTGCGCTTTTTTACTCATAAATGGGAGGGTGGATATTGATATTCCTGGTATGGAGTTTTGCTCAATAGAAACACAACCGGTTTCCATATCCTTTACCATCCAGGCCACCACTGCTCGAAGCTGAGCAGCCCAGTAATACAGTCTCAGGTTGGGTAAGCCCAGGCCACCTCTCTTTTTTGTTGACATAAATTTTTTTTTGTCGTATTCTTGCCCTCTTTTTCTGCCAGATACATTTTGATATCAGTTTTTCCAACATCTTAAATGTGGATTGTGTTACTCGTATAGGGATGAATTGAAATAGGAAGAGTAGTCTTGGTAGGATATTCATCCTCACTGACTATCCTGCCAAAAAAGGACAGGGGTAGTGAATCCCATCTATCTAGATCTTTTTTAATTTCTTTAATCAGTTTATCGTGGTTTGAGGAGAATAGTTGTGTAGTCTTGGGTGTAAGAACAACACCAAGATATCTGAATCCCTGTTTGGATTTTTTAAAAGAGTCCAAATCATCTAATTGGGATGGCCATTCCCCGACTATCATCATGGCTTCGGATTTGATGTTGGCAACAGTCATGTCTCGCCTCGACTACTGCAATGCACTGCTCGCTGGTCTACCGACCACTGCCACCAAGCCCCTTCAACTCAATCAGAACGCAGCCGTCCGCCTGATCTCCAACCTACCAAAGTCAGCCCATGTTACCGGACTTCTTAGAGACCTGCACTGGCTCCCCATCGCCGCATGAATTCGCTCCAAGGTCCTCGAACCTGGCATATCGCGCAGCAAAAGGAACTGCTCCCGCCTACCTCCGGTCAATGGTCTCTAACTACACACCCTCAAGACCCCTCCACTCTACATCCTCTGGCCGCCTCATACCCACTCCTATCCGAGCTCCGGGAGGGTCATCAAAGAGAAGCCGCCAATTCTCTGTCCTCACTCCACAATGGTGGAACGAACTTCCCACCACAGTGCTAACTTCCTCAACCTAAACTGTAGCCCTATTTTCAGAAATCTCGCCTAAAGGTACATGCCTAACTAAATGGAAGATTGCTCCACTTCTACAAGGCCAATTTGCATGTTCTTGGTATCTAGGAACATCTTTTTTAAATTTATGATAAAGAAAAGCAGGGTTCCCCTAAAGGGGGACCTACGGGCTTAACAGGTTAATGCGAGCAAGACTGAGATCATCATCTTTGGCGATACCTCTCCAGTCCCGTTTGCCAATGCTCTAGGTCCTCTGGGCTCCAACATCTGGTCCTCAGTTCAGTGGTTAGGAACAGCTTTTTCCATCCCATAACCCTAGCCAAGGCCTATCTCTCCCAGGGCAACCTGGAGAGAGTGATCCACACCTTCATCATAACTCGGTTGAATTACTGCAATGCTCTTTATGCTGGCATTGAACAGGCATCACTGCCTACAGCTTGTCCAAAATGCAGCTGCCCGACTCCTCACCAGTGAAACCGGTCTCATTTGACATGCCCTGAGTGGGAGTTGAACCCCGGTCTCCCGCGCCACGGGCGACATCGCCGACCGCTATACAAAGAGGTGAACTCACCTCCTGGTAATGTGTCGGGATGCGTCTGGGGAGTGAGTTTACTTGCAGTACCGCTTAACGTCCACAGTCACTTCACAACACTGTCCGTCGTGACTGTGGATAGACACGCGTACTCCGTTACACTCACCCCACTCAAGGCATCCAGGAATCACGGCACCACTGAAACCGGTCTTATTTGACATGCCTTGGGTGGGAGTTGAACCCCGGTCTCCCGCGCCGCGGTACCGCTTAACGTCCACAGCCACTTCACTACACTGTCCATCGTGACTGTGGATAGACAGGCGGTACCTCCGTTACACCAGCACAAAAAAGCGTAGGCACATCACCCCAGTCCTGGCCTCACTCCACTGGCTCTCCGTTACCGCATTGATTTTAAACAACTTTTAACTGTTTTTAAATCCCTAAATGGCCTGGCCCCACAGTACCTGGCCAAGCTCCTGTGTCTCCACACCCCATCCAGAGCCCTAAGGTCAGCCAACCAACTGCTGCTAAATGTTCCCAGGTCTAGGCTCAAAACCAGAGGGGACAGAGCCTTTTTCATAGCCGCACCTAAACTGTGGATTAGCCTCCCCCTCCACATCAGGTCAGCCCAGACCCTGGAGGCGTTTAAGTCCCGGCTAAAGACTCATCTCTTCTCCCTGAGCTTGCCTCCTAGGTCGCTACTTTTAGTCTTTATATGCCTTATTTTTGTAATCTGCTTTTATTTCTTTTATCTTAATTTTTTATTTCTATCTGAACCCTTGCACTTATTTGTATTTGCACTTTTTGCACTATTATGTTTAGTATATGTGTAATGGTTCTCATTTAGTCAGAGACAGAAGAGTGACTCTGAACTGCTTTTCACCATTTATTGCTGCAGAAGACACAAAAAACAACACAGTTGTAGTATTCTGGTTACTGCACATCTTGCATACCCTCAGCCGAGAGATACATAACTGCTGGGTGGGTACAGTAACACAACAGGGACATACAGCGCGATATGCAATGACTTCACAGATGGCTCCAAAACAAATACTGGCTGGGGTTTATTATAGGGAATACAGCACAATTGGCAACTTTCTATCTTGTATATATACTTTTATATACTGAATACATTTGACATATATTGACATCAAAGATATTGGTGTTTGTTTTCCATTTATGATCTTGTCATGGATAAACCTATGGTGATTTTGTTTTCTCTGCAACATGCAGGCGAGGTAGGCAAGCTAGTAGTGTAAGGCTGTGGCCGTTCTCGTTCCCGCATTTCCCGCATTTCACTGTATACCTGTATGCCGTGACAAATAAAACTCTTGTATCTTGTCTCTCCTTTCAGTCTTTGTGTTCTCCGAGGGGACCCTGATTTACATAATGGGAGAATAAGCAATACATGTACAGTAGTGTGACAAAATGGCATCCAATGTAATAAAAAAAGTCAACCAACAAACTCGATTCTTGTACCGGATCTCCTCTCTGGTAAACAAGTGTAGCAGGGTGGATTATCCCTGCTTCGTGGGAACGGTCGCTGGCAGTCACAAGGTAGCTGGACACAGTAGAGCTCCGTCTGACTGCACCCTCGTCTTTGGGCCTGGAGCGTCAACCTGGGACCCGGTAGTGGGAGTGAATGGGGCCCGGGATTTACCAACCTGGTTTGGTACTCTGGTCCTCCTAGCCTCTCCGGGGCGGTCAGCAGTACTCCCCAACTCGCTCTCACTTCCCTGATTACGTCCTTGGACCCTCCCACACCTGGTGACTGATATGCCTAAATAGATTTGTCCCTCCCGCAAGCAGTACCCTCCCTTGATGACCACTAGAAACCTTACAATGAAAAGGGGAGAGTGGGGTAGGAAGGGGTTAATTATGTTAACGTTACCCACACCAAAAGAGTTGTTAAACGGCTCATGGATAGACACGCACACAGAACTCCCATCTAATTCTTTAATGTTAATTCTACTGGTCAGCAGTGATGCCACAGATTACTTGTAAAAGTAATCTGATTACTGATTACTGATTACTCCTTTAAAAAGTAATCTAAGTTACTTTACTGATTACTTGATTATCAGAGTAACTTAGTTACTTTGAAAGTAACTAGGTTACGAAGTCGTCGTCGTTCCCCCAACAGTTTTTTTTTAAACGCTTTATTGAAAGTGCATAAATTGTTTTTAACTTGTTTCTCTGCACATAACGTAAATTGTTAAACTAGTGCTTCAGCTTCTGTACCATCAAGTATGGTAAAGCAACAGTCTATGATGCTCACAGCATTAGAGCAGCCAGCCAGTGGTTTTACAAAACCAGTGTATCACATCTAACAAATGCAGGCTGAACTATTCAATTATATCAACTGTAACTATTAAATTGTTTTTATAAATGTCTCTCTATAAACATACAATCAGTCTCTCTTTAACATGTAAATTAACTGTAAATCTGGCAAATAAGAGCTTTTGCTCTGCCACCATCAACCCTCCTGTACCTAGTCGAAGCGTCGGCTAGTGTTGTGATTCCAGATGCTTTCAATGCAATTGGATGTGCTGTTTTTAGCGGTAGACAGTATTTTGTTTCCTCCGCCGTGAAGTAGTGACTGAGGCTACGTTTAGACGAGCGTTTTGGGGTGGAATTCTGAACAGAAACCGCAAAAGTCATCTTGCGGTTTCACTTTTAATTTTGCCAAGCGTTTTGGGGTGGAATTCTCCGACGACGGAGCCCTGCTGTCACACGATTGGCGCATATGTCACATGACGTGCTGTGAAGACCCGCCCTACTCTGCCTCTGATTCGCAGACTGTGGATGGGGAATGTGATTGCACCAAAGCAGAGTCACTCACAGACAGAGGGACCAGTCACGCCGCGGGACACATTCTTGTATTTAACCCTTTCACTGCCACACCACGTCACTCCCAAAAGAAAAACAGCTCAAAATGTATTTTTGACTGTCGAAAACGAAATAAAAAAATGCATTCCGCCTGCATTATGAATTTATGATGAGATAGTAACGAAATAGTAATGCACAGCCACTTGGACAAGTAACTGCAATCAGATTACTGGCTTTTAAAGATTAACGCGTTAGATTACTATTTTCGGGGAAAAGTAATCAGATTACAATAACGCGTTACTTAGTAACGCGTTACTGGCATCACTGCTGGTCAGTTACAATGATTTAATAATAGTGACCAAATGGACTGAAGTCCCACTATAGTTCTGTTTGTAACTCCATACCTCATAAACACGTATATTATACACCCACCTCTGGGTTAATATCAGGGATAATATACTTCAATGTGTTTGACTCATCGCCCACGTCTGGGTCTTCACCCTGTATAATACCTCTGACAGGCTTTAATTATACGGCAAGAATAATACCTCTCTAGGCTTTATTTATAATACACCAGGTCTGTAACCTCCCCACAGGGAAAGGGTTAATTAGATGGGAAAATATTATTAAACACAAACACGTTATCACACTTAAAAGGAAACCAAAACGTGGGCCCACAAATACCTTACAAAAGTCCTATGCTGGCGGTTAGGTGGCCGAGCGGAGATTGCGTTCGTCACCAGCCCCGGAGCTGAGCTGGATTTGCCTGTTCGAATCCAGCTCACAGCTCCGGGGTTGTCACCAGCTTGGCTGGCCGTCTGCACTGATACAATTGGCTGTATCAGAGGGTGGGAGAAGCTGGCGGGGTGGGTCCGGGTCGTTGTAAACAGCGACTCCTACAGTTCGGTCGGGGCGCCTGCTAAGCGCGGATTGGACGTGAGGGGGATAGTGTGGTCCTCCCACACGCTACGCCCTCTCAATGAGAATCCGCGCTGCCAGGTGAAAAGAAGCGGTGATTGGCTGGACGTGTGTCGGAGGAAGCACGTGGTAGCCTCCACTCTCCCAGATGATCTGACTGTGGGGGGTAAGTGCGCAGCGACCAGGAAGGGACTGGGAATTGGCATACGACTAACATTGGGATGGGAGAAAATCTGAGGAAAATGGAGGGGGAAAAAGACAAAAAAAGAAAAAAAAAAAAAAGTCCTATGCTAATGCCGGCATGTATTGTTAATGGGGTACCCCTAGAACTGTAGTTAGCAACCATTAGCTTCGCCCGCAGGCTGCACCACACTGTGTACTGTGTAATAGCTCCGGAGCATTGATGCTCAATTGTACTCAACCCAAAATGGCGGCCGCGCCGCACCACCACCGTCCGGGTGGCAAGATGGCGTCGAACGAGGGTGAGGGTGCTAGCAGGCGGGGCTGGACCAGGGGCAGTAGTGAGCTGAGAGCGTGTGCTGGGCGTTGGCGACCTCTGCCGGTCGGGACGATCTCCCGTGTTGGCCTGAAGTCAGCCGGTGCAGAACGGTTGTAAACAGCCGGTGCAGAGTCGACGGCGCGCATATATAAACTCGCCCTCACTCACACTGAAGCTACACTCTGGGTCCCAAACAGCCCACCTGCTACACGATTATACTGTGGCGCAACGTGGTTGACTATACCACCGGTCTTCTTCAGCGCCTCGCGCTAGGGTTGCACTGGAGTCGATATAGCCGTTAGCCGCACGCTAATTATACCGTCACACTGCTACTGTAACCCGACAACTATGGATGTCAGTCCCGTGGCTCAGTCTCTCTTACTCACGCACTATCACGGATACTCCTATGATAACCTGTCGCTCGCTCCGGCGGGGCTCTCTGGGGGTTCTTTAACGGGGCTATTCCAAAGCACCTCCCGTTGCAGCTGCGACCGTTCACAGCAACATCCCAAACAGAAGAGGACTCGTCTCCCCTTTTCCGCCTCCATTTATTTCCTTCCCATCTCTCTCGGACACTCTCTGCCTGCCACCGCCCCCTGCTGGTACCGCCTGCTAGTCACACAGGGAAAAGGATGATGAATATGGTCCAGTAACCCTGTTCATAATCCATATTCCAGCGATAGAAGAAGGAGGAGCTCGCGTCATTGTTCGTGAGAATATCAATGGAAACTAGTCAACATGTCTTTGTGCACAAAGGGGAGATAAAAGGCAAGTCAGCACATCTGAATAATAGGCATATTTTCAGGTTGCTACACAAGAATACCCTGAAGACTCTGGCAGGAGCACTCATTCAAGGGTACTACGACTATGCTTGCACCTCATGGTACCAAAGCACCTCAAAGGCACTAAAAACTAAATTACAAACATCTCAAAACAAACTAGTCAGACTACTGCTTGACCTGACTCCTAGAACCCACCTCACCCCTGCACACTTTGCCAACCTAGGATGGCTTAGAGTAGACGACAGAGTACAGCAACTTGCAATGGGCCTGGTCTACAAGATACACTACACGACCAAGGTACCCATGTACATGTCAAAATACTTCCCAAAGGTCAGTGAATACCACGATCACAACACCAGAGGGAGCTCCACAAATCATGTAAAACCCAGATTCGGCTCAAACAAGGGACTAAACACGTTTCGCAATTATGCCACATCAATGTGGAACGCCCTACCCAAAGCTGTAAAGGAATGTGAATCACTACCCACCTTCAAAAACACTCTCAAAGAACACCTACGGGAGACTGCAATTCGAAACTGGCCCCTACAAATGTCCTAACCCAGTTGTACAATAAAGACCAAGCATGGCTTTGTCAGTATTCCAATGTACAGTGCCCCCCCCCCCCTACCCACCCCCCCCCCCCCACCACCAATGTACAGCCCCACCCAACCCCACCCCACCTACCCAACCTCCTCCAATGTACAGTTTCTATGTCAAATGTATGTCAGTATTCCAATGTACAGTGTGTCCCCCCCTACCCAATGTACAGCCCCACCCAACCCCACCCCCCCCCCCCCCCCACCTCCAATGTACAGCCCCACCCCACCTACCCAACCTCCTCCAATGCACAGTTTCTATGTCAAATATATATATACACTCTTTTTCTGGATTTTTTTAGTATCACAAACAGTACTGTATTTGAAAATCTGGTATGTCATAAATGTATAGATGTAGCAGTACTGTCTATCTGTATGTCGTGTGTGTCATATGATGAATTGAAAATGGGGGACCCTGATGGAAACAAGACGAAAGTCTTTCTCAGGTCTGCATCCTCTTAACAATTGTATGTATTGAGCTGTACTGTACTGTACCCATTCTGCAATCTGTTAATACACTTTTCAATCAATCAATTCAATCAAGTTAAACTTGTTTCTTTTTCTGTCCTTTATTTAACCAGGTTGTTTTCCAATAGATACCTAGATAGATATACAAAATACATACAATATACAACCACATTGGACAAACAAGTACGGTTGAGACATTGATTGCCATACAGTGGTCGAACAACATGACAAACAATTAGATCAAAGGAGATCAAAGGAAACAATTACAATAAACAATCTAAAATGTCAGAGTTGTAAACGTTTAAAATCTAATCTAATGGAATGAAATGTTCTAATGTCAAGGTTTTCTGCAGTTCATTCCATTAGTACAGAGGATATTATTAACCCACACATCTCATCCATGTGGATATTTGTTGTTCCTGTGTATGTATGTGTATCTGTGTTGAGTGTGTGTGTGCGTGTGCGCATGCGTATGTTGTTTGTGTGTAGCACTGCGTCCAGGCCCAGTGCCAGGAGGCCTCATGTGACGAGTGGAACAGGGAAACAGCAGGTTCACTTCTCCTCCAGTTTATTGTTTGTACGGAAAATAATTCAATTACCTCTCCTCTTGCATGTCCTAAATAATAACGTAGTGTGTGTGTGTGTGTGTGTGTGTGTGTGTGTGTGTGTGTGTTTGCACATGGATACATGTGCATGCTTGAGTGTTTGTACTGTACGCTTGAGTAAACGTGTGTGTGTGTGTGTGTATGTATGTATGTAAAAGGTAATGACTAATAGCAGTCTGAATGAGCTAATGGACTGGGGCCAGTAAACACTGTGTTTAAGACACTCACAAGCTGTAGCGGCTTTGAAGGATGATAGATGGGCTGAATTAAATAAAAGGATTTTCTTTCTTTTGTCCCTCCTCCCTCCCTTCATCCCTCTGTTTCTTATAAAGAGGAAATTGCACTCCAGACTTCCTTTCGCTGCCAAGTCTGTGGCTGACCATGCATTGTGTTCGCTGGGTAATTGTTGGGAGGAGTGTTTTTCAAAGACAAACTCTGGTTCTTAGCGACAGTGTGTGTGTGTGTGTGTGTGTGTGTGTGTGTGTGTGTGTGTGTGTGTGTGTGTGTGTGTGTGTGTGTGTGTGTGTGTGTGTGTGTGTGTGTGTGTGTGTGTGTGTGTGTGTGTGTGTGTGTGTGTGTGTGTGTAGATGTGTGTGTGTGTGTGTGTGAGAATACAATAGTTATGTATGTAGTATATGTGTAAATATAGTATATGTCATGTAAAGATCATGTGACGCCGTCGTGTCACGTGAGACAAAAAAATGGACCGACCAATCAGAGGCCACGCTTCAGGACGCTCTCGAGGACGTCGACTGGGATATGTTTCAAGGAAGCGCCAGTGACGTCAGCGAGTTCGCGGACAGCGTTGTATGCTTCATTACAACACTGGCTGATAGTATTATCCCAACTAAAAAGGTGCGGGTCTTCCCTAACCAGAAACCGTGGGTGGACAGTACTATCAGAGCAGCTCTGAAATCACGCACCACTGCCTACAACCTGGGCAGAGAGTCAGGAAACATGGAGGAGTACAAGGCTACAGTCTATACTCTGCGCAAGGCTGTAAAACTTGCAAAACGGACATATGCTGATAAATTGGAGACACAAATGGCACAAAACGACACAAGAGGCTTATGGCGGGGACTGAGGACAATAACTGACTACAAAGTCAGCGGCCCCCCAATGGGGAGCGACGATGCCTCTCTCGCGGACAAACTCAACTCTTTCTACGCTCGGTTTGGTGTAGACAGTGGCGCCGCTAGCTCAACGGCTAGTGACGTCACTGGGGCGCCGGCTGTTGTGGAGGGGGGGGGGGGGGGGGTGGGGCAACCACGGGGGGGCGGGGATGCTCTCTCATTGTCGGTACACAGTGTGAGAAGAGCATTTATGCAGGTGAACACCAGAAAAGCTGCTGGCCCAGATGGAATAACAGGACGCATACTTAAGTCCTGTGCTAACCAGCTAGCCCCTGTGTTCACCGCCATATTTAATCGATCCCTGGCGGAGTCAGTTGTCCCTGCCTGCTTCAAGATGTCTACCATCATCCCTGTACCAAAGAAACCCTCCCCAACATGTCTCAATGACTACAGACCGGTGGCACTCACCTCTGTGGCCATGAAATGTTTCGAGAGGCTGGTCAAGGATCACATTTGTGCCTCCCTCCCCAGTGATATGGACCCTATGCAATTTGCATACAGGCCAAACAGGTCCACTGACGATGCGGTCTCCCAAGTACTGCACAGCACCCTCTCTCACCTTGACCGCCAGAAGGGGAGCTATGTGAGACTGTTGTTCATTGACTACAGCTCAGCGTTCAACACCATAGTCCCCACCAGACTGCTGGACAAGCTGATCGAGCTGGGTCTGAGCTCCGCTCTGAGCGCCTGGATACTGGACTTTCTGAGTGAAAGGCCCCAGGCGGTCAGGGTGGGGGGTCAGACCTCCAACACCATCACCCCAGGGCTGTGTTCTGAGCCCCCTGCTGTACTCACTATACACACACGACTGTGTGGCCAAGTTCAGCTCCAACTCCATAGTGAAGTTTGCGGACGACACAGTGGTGGTGGGGCTGATCTCGGACAACGACGAGAAGGCCTACCGGGAGGAGGTTGAGGTACTGGAACGCTGGTGCCAGGACAACAGCCTGCTCCTGAACATTGGTAAAACCATGGAGCTGATCATGGATTTTAGGAGGAGACAGCAGGAGACACACACACCACTGAGGATAAACGGGGCTACCGTGGACAAGGTGAGCAGCTTCAAGTACCTGGGGGTCCACATCTCAGAGGACCTGACATGGACAACACACATAGACTCAGTCGTAAAAAAGGCGAAGCAGCGCCTCTACCACCTGAGACAGTTAAGGAAGTTAAGAGTATCTGGGAAGATACTCCAGTCCTTCTACTCCGGAGCTGTAGAGAGCATCTTGACTGGAAACATCACTGCCTGGTATGGCAACAGCACGGCACAGGACAAGAAGGCCCTACAGAGAGTGGTGCGCTCAGCCGGGTATTGCACTACCAACCCTGCAGGTCCTATACAACAAGAGGTGCAAATCCAGAGCCTGCAGGATAATGAAAGACCCTCACCACCCCATCAACCTAAAATGGGAGCTGAACACCATCGCTCTCAATAAAAAGGCCCGGAAGAGGATGTACTTCCTACGTCAGCTGAGGAAGTTCAGGCTGCCGAGGACCATGATGGTCCAGTTTTACACCGCCATCATCCAGTCCATCCTCACCCTCTCCATCATCACCTGGTTCCCTGCAGCCACGGTCAGAGACAAGGCCAAGCTGCAGCGGGTGATACACTCGGCGGAGAGGGTGATCGGCTGCCCCCTTCCCTCCCTCGAGTCCCTACATTCCACCAGGGCCTTGAGGAGGGCGAGGAAGATCATGGCAGACCCCGCCCACCCGGGTCACAACCTCTTCAACATGCTCCCCCACGGCAGGCGGCTACGGCTGCCCAAGACACTAAAGTCCCGCCACAGACTGAGTTTCTTCCCCTCAGCGGCTCGCCTGGTTAACGAGTCAGGTGTCCCCCTGCTCCACCCCCCCTCTATGGCGAGCTGCTAGGGCTGGACTTCTGGACTTGAACTATGCTGCACTGTATCCATGTCCCCTACCACTACCACTGCACTTTACTGTCTTATTGTTGTCTCACTCTTCTGTCCTGTTTTGCACTTATTTGTTTATCATTATTATTATTTTGTTGTTCCTATTTGTGAATAATCATGCACTGAAATGTCAAATCACGTTCCATTTGTACCTGTACAATATGGTGAATAAAGTAATCTGAATCTGAATCTGAACAGCCTGTTCACGCTGCTGCGGTCAGGCAAACGCCTGCGAGCACCAGTAACGAGGACAGAGATTGATTGATTGATTGAAAAGTGTATTAACAGATTGCAGAATGGGTACAGTACAGTACAGCTCAATACATACAATTGTTAAGGGGATGCAGACCAGACTTAGGCTCAGCTTCTTCCCCCAGGCCATCAGAGCCTTGAACACTGAACTCTCCACACACAAGCACACATGAGCACACACACAACACACACACTGTACATGCTCATACACTAGCAGCCACTTTAACATGAGCACACACTCACTCATGCTGCACACGATCACACTATAGACACTTTACAGAAGGAAAGATCACTTTAAGAATAGTACAGCTTGAGATCGTATAATATAGCATTGTATAGCAGTGTACATAAAGACCCAATGCCTCATCCGTAGCTAACAGTGTACTGCACTGCCACAGGACCTAGCATATCCTACCATGCTCTGTAAATAGCTCATGTACAGATTCCGATATGCCTACTTTGTTTACTTGTTTATTGCACTCTGTCGCTCTATTGGTTGGACTCTTATTATTATTACTTGTACTATTGCACATCGTTGCGGGCGAGACCCCCCGCATTTCACTGTATACCTGTATGCCGTGACAAATAAAACTCTTGTATCTTGTATCTTGTGTGTGTGTGTGGGGGGGGCATGGTATTGTAATGAGAAATATCTATGGACTAAACGATGAGCCGTTTACAAATCATTCTGAGTCATTATTAATAATAGGAAAGTTTATTTACAATAAGAAGAAAAGTTATTTCACCGCGGCCAAAATGAAAGTTCAATTTACAGTCAGAGACCCATGTTCACACAGTGGCCTCTGGTCATAAAGTGACCAAGAGTTCTGTTCAGACATATGTTAAATACACAGTTGTCAGACGTAACATATTATACCAGATATGATATGACGTACATTAAGATGACACATAGATTTAACATAGAAGAGAGAATAAAAACAGAAGATAAGTCTAAAGGTTTATCGTCCCTGAGACAAAACTGGAGTCAAGATTAAAGAAGAAAAGAACAAGATGTGATTTACCTGAAAATGTCTATCTGTCCGATACCCTTGAGGCTTGAGGTTGTTATCACTGAACGTCAGCCAGACTGTCGCCCTAGTGTCTTTGAGCTCTGCTAGTTGACCTATATTAAACTAGTCAAGGCTATCGAATATGTATGATAGAATATGCATTTCAACACAGATCTATAATGACATGATAATATATTCCAAGACAGTTCCCTCCTCTTGATAATATTAATCACAATCATTATCACTTCATAAAGACAACAAAAAATATTATCATTAAACCAAAAAATAACACAAATTATAATAACTCAGCAAAAACTATTTTTATTATCTAAAAAACCAAAAGGCCCTCTGCACAGACCCCGTTTCACGTGCAAAAGAGAAGTTGCCATAACAGTCAACCATCATTAGCGTCTCTTTGCAAATGCCCAGACGGTGGTCGGAGGATTCAATAGTACAGTCCAATCTCTGGTTTTGTCAAGGCCGGACCAGCTACACCATATTTCCTCCAATCACCAAGCTGAAAAATAGAAATCACAAAAAAACCCAGGAGAGTATCTCGCCAAAAAGATAATTTCCCCTTATTCAAAACAAAAACATTCTCACAAAACTCTTAGCGAAAACAGAATAACAGCAAGAACACGTGACTGCAAACTGCACAGTGCTTGGAATCTCTCAAGCAGAGGAAAATCTCAAGGCTATACCCTCAGATAGCTAAAACAAAACAAAACTACAATTTGCAAAAACATCTCCATTCTTTAACAAAGTTCAGTACATTTGTTACAAAGGGTCAGATTAAACCGAATATATATATTTATTGCTTGAGATCCCATGTATACTATTTGTATATCGTCTGATATCCCTTGTGTATTCTTTGTACATATACACGGAATATCCCTTTAACCTAGTACAGACCATAATATTTCGTTCTCCTATTGGAAGCAATCCCCTAGGCGCCAGCGGCCATACCCCCAATGCCGAGTTCAAAGCCACCGTCAAGGCTTGTCTCAACATGCCCGGTTCTGCCCAAGACTACGAGACAGGAATAAGGTCCTTATTATAGAATAATTGGTCCTTCGAGCCGGAGAAGAATTAGCGTAATATTAATATAATATTAATATTAACATGGCCGATGATGAACACTCCACAAACGGTTCTCCTAAGCTAGATCGCCCGGAGCGCAGACGGCAGCCACCTCTTCACCTAGAGGACTACGTTGTCAGTCCAATACCTAGCTTTAAAAGGAAGTTAAATACGGATAAAGTAACTAAAGTAGATAGTAAAATTATGTCCAACCCTACCGACCAGGCTACCCCGCCAGTAGAGACCCTAGTGGGTTCTAACGTAACTGACCAAGCTTACGGTGGGGACCAGGAGGGACCTGACATGACTTTACCCCCCGCCAACGTCGACGAGGTAGTCCCCGGAGAGCTCCAGGATAAAGAAAGCCCTCCCGGGACGGAACCCGACCCACCACAAGAAGAGACGCTCACCCAGGAGATGGATCTCCTCGGTACGCGACAGGAGAACGGATCTCCAACGAGTACTACCAGAAGCCGATCACCTCTACCAGCATCTTCCCCCAGCGAGGCGGACAAGATGCTGGCACAGGCACTCATCGCCACCCTGGCAGCCTCTACCGAACGCGATCGACTTCAGGGTGAACGCGATCAACTCCAAGCGCAACAGACGAGCAAGCGCGAACAAGCTGCAGACGAACGAGAGCGCCTTCACACGCAACTCCAAGCGCAAGCCCTCCGTGAACGCGAACATTCTGCAACCGAGCGAGAGCGCTTCCAGGCGCAACAAAGGAGTGAAGACGACCGCATAAGACTGGAGACCAGACGCCTTCAGACAGAAGAGAACATTGAAAGAAGCCGCGCCGAGGCGCAGCACGCCGCCGCCAATGCGCAGCGCGACGCCGCCCATGCCAGCGCCAATGCGCAGCGCGACGCCGTCAATGCCCAGCGTGAAGCAGTGCGCGAAGCCGCCCATGCCCAGCGCGAGGCAGAGCGCGACCGGCTGCAGGCGCAGCTGATGGACAAATTGATTACCATGGCGACACCCCCTCACTCCGCACGGAGCTCCCGGAGATCGTCAAGACAAGGGTCTAGGACACATTCCCCTACCCGACCAAGCGACCCGGGACCCCGCCAACAGGAGGATCCTGTCCACGCCTCCGAACCCCCTCCCCGGCCGGTCCATACGAGACTCAGCAACCGGGAAGAACCGGACCACGCCGAGAGACTGAACAGAAGACTCCAGGTCCTAGCAGAGGAAGAGGAGGATGAAGAGGAGGAATGTCAAGCCGACCAGCAGCAACGTACTCTGGACCAGAAGGTCCAGTACAGCCCAGACGTCAGCCCGAGGCACTGCGCTACAAACCCCCGACTCAACTCACGGGTGAGTTTGACGCACCGTCAGCACCGAGGAACAGCACCTGGGTACCCGACCTTCGGTACCCACCAAGTACCAGCCCAAGACGACACGCACGGGGAGACTCGCCCAGGAGGCCTCTCCCCCAACGCTCACCGATGTGCCAGCCATCCATGGCATCGTACCTTGGCACACCGACGTTCCCGGACTTCACACACGAGAACAGAGCACAGTACACAGAGCTACGAATGTGCTTAGAGACAATGATGTCCGATGTACCGGATGAAACGTACAAGTATGCTATCCTACTCAAGCACCTGAAGGTGCCCAGAGCGCACAATATAGCGCTGGCATATTCCAACTCTACTACCCCATACACCGCGGCTCTAGTAGCCCTCGACCAACGTTATGGACGCATATGGGACTACGTGATACAGGAGATAAGAGACATTGACCGTCTCCCCCCAGCCAGAGACAACAGAGCATTGGATGACCTCTCTATCAAGGTACAGTCCCTGGTAGGGATGCTGGGGGCCCAAAAGGAAAAGGGGATATACGAACTGTACGCTAACTCTAATGTAGAGAGAATATTAGAGAAGCTCCCTCCCGCCCGACAAGAGCGTTTTCGGCGGCAGAGAGACCACCGCGACCCCAACGGTCCAGAGGCATCCCTCCTAGACTTGTCTGATTTCCTCGCCAGGGAGGTCAGCAGCCTACGACTGGACACGTTCGTATGGAGTGGACCAAGCCCAAGACCAGGACCTCGGGGATCAAATGATAACCGCCGGTCGGTGACCGTTATGCACCAAGCCGAATCAGTACCGCAGCACAAAAACCACAACACCCCCTCGACGAAAGAGGACCAGTGGAAGATTGAATGCCAGTACTGTGAAGGGGAACATCGGCTGTATCAATGCGAAGATTTCAAGAAGCTGACCACGGATGTTGTGAGTCAGTGGATCAAGGACCACCGCCGCTGCTTCCGCTGCGCGCGCAGCCACCTGGCAGCTGAGTGCCGCTTGAAGAAGAAGTGTGGCAGGTGCGGCGGCACCCACTTGGAGGTCCTGCATGACATCAACAAGCGTCAGCCAGGACAACAGAGTGGGCCCGTCGCGGTAATGTACCATGCCGAGGCGCTGGCACCAGTACCAAAGTTCCACCAGACCGCTCCCTGGTGTCCCGACTGCTACAGCAGACACTGGGAGTCACGGTGCGACTCGCACCATATAGATTCTGTGTCACCACAGACAGGTGACAACCCCCCGGCAAAGGAGGTATGGAAGATCGACTGTACGTACTGCCGCGGAGGACACTGGGTGGACCAGTGCGACGTGTTCCCGGAACTGACCATCGCCGAAATGGAGCAGTGGATTGCGTCTGACCCCCCACAAGCCGGTCACCGCCGATTCTTGTGCGAGGATAACATGATAAGAATAGCCCGACGAGGCAACCGACCAACAGGAGTGCTCCACATAGACCCCAAGCAGAGCGGAACCCCCCGAGTGCTCATCAAAGTGGTCAGAGTGCTCCTGAGCTACGAGGACAAGGTCCTGGACACTTACGCCGTCCTGGACGATGGGTCTGAAAAGACTCTCCTCCTCGCTTCCGCCGCAGCCCAGTTGGGCCTGCGGGGTGCCAAAGGTACCATGACCATACGCACCATCAGAAGGGACCAGAAGACCATAAAAGGTGAAAGGGTCTCCTTCAAGATAGCAGCGGTGGACCAGCCCGAGAAGCAGTATAGTATAACCAACGTCTTCACCAGCCACGACATAGGCCTGTCTCAGTACACCTACCCCATCCCACAGCTGATGGCCAAGTATGTGCACCTACGTCAACTACCTATACCGCTTATCGACGGCGCCACACCGACCCTGCTCATCGGCTCCGACCATGCGGACCTCATTCTCCCAATTGAGGCGGCCCACATCGGACCCAAAGGATGCCCAGTCGCGGTTCAGACCCGACTGGGATGGACGCTCCAGGGCCCCCTCTACGGACTTGAAAGTCAACCCACGTCTACACGCTGCCTACACACAAAGGCGAGCGACACCGGCCACTCCTTCGCACAGCCCGTTGAGAGGCTATTGACCTTAAGCGAGAGGCCTGTGAGAGAACCGTGGGCACCAGAGGGAGTTCGGAACTCCACCCCCCTCAGCTGCGCTCCAGACGTAGCTGACCTCGAACCCAGCACCCCAAGCGACTCCTTGACGGGGTGGCCAGAACCGGCCCCTCCTCAGACGGGGTACAGAGCAAACAAGAGAAACAGACGGAGGAGGAGGAGGCACAGCCAAGCACAGATCAAAGCAGTCTCAGGCCCGCTTCCTCCTAAGCCCCCCTTCATCCCGTCCTGTCGTCATGATCATAGACCAGTCACTACCCCGAGCTGCGTGGCCGGCCGGCCGCGTAAGCAAAGTGATCACTGGTGCCGACGGAAAGGTCAGAGCGGCAGAAGTGCTCGTCCAAGGGCGGACATACAACCGACCCGTGGCGAGGCTGATAGAGTCGCCAAGGCTCCCCGACTCGCTTAATGACGACCATGACCCCTGACTTTGTGAACTGCCCTACCCTCACAACGCACATTGAGTAGTGGACAGTGCGGTTAATCTGTCTCTGCTTATCTAATTAGGTGGGACTAATTAGGAGGCGGCTGTTACAAAGGGTCAGATTAAACCGAATATATATATTTATTGCTTGAGATCCCATGTATACTATTTGTATATCGTCTGATATCCCTTGTGTATTCTTTGTACATATACACGGAATATCCCTTTAACCTAGTACAGACCATAATATTTCGTTCTCCTATTGGAAGCGATCCCCTAGGCGCCAGCGGCCATACCCCCAATGCCGAGTTCAAAGCCACCGTCAAGGCTTGTCTCAACATGCCCGGTTCTGCCCAAGACTACGAGACAGGAATAAGGCTGGTACTAGTTTGTTCGCCTAACATATAAATATGGCGCAGGTGAATACAGAAGGAGTTCGAGTCTTAGTAACAAGTTGAAGCCTCACACCACGATACAACGTGCTGTGAAGTGGGCCCGTTTTGCCCCGAAATAGAGTCTTGTCTTATCCTAATACGTTCGTTCAACGTATCGTTCGCTCCTTACTAGTAAAGCCTTCATCACGAGTCAACGACCAAGTGAAGCGAGCAACCGTGCGTCTAAATAGAGCACTTATAGCCGCGTGCGAATAGGATAGTAAAGTGTCAGAGCTTAGTGGAATAACGTCAAGTTCTACCGAGTTAATGTGAAGTACTGCGCACCGGAGAATCTACACCGGTGAATGCAGAGCCCTTTTCCGGCTGGATTATTATTACTATTGCTTTGGACCAGGCTGTTGGAGCGGAGAAGAATCGTCTACACCCCACTTCTGTGTGGGATTTACCCGTGACGTGAGGAACATCACTCGAGCCCGTCTCTTGGAGAGGCTGGCCGGCTTTCACCTGTGCTGCACGCATACTGGGATTACAGCTGCTGCTTTCGTCTGCCGATCAGGGAGTAATATACCGCCTCCCATAGCAGGAGCTTATTGAGTCCCCGCTGATCCAGACTTTGCATTCGAACATTTCCTCCCCCTGCTGGCTTACAACCGGTGGGAACCCTACTAGTATCTCCCGCTGCCTACCAGTGTACCATAGATATAATTCCTAAGATTCAGGTTGTATTATTATCTCCTGCGTAATATGAGAATGGACATACGTTATTGATTTGCCTACGCACATTCCTTTGCCTTATAAGCGCATCCAAAGTAAAGTATATTATGTACCTTTTGCTGCTAATAAATACTTAAATCCAGATTTGTGTGGAAACCGTGTCATTGTGGAGGAGTTCTCATCATATACCTGTGTACTGTATGGCCAGTAGTAATGTACATAAGACGGTAGTGGTTTAATGATACCATACTTATTAATACAGTCAGGGAATTGTACCCCTCAGTTACAACATTATTACTTAATATTTCTGAGATAATGTAATGTGATGTGGGTCAGACTTGCCTCTTAATCAGTTGTTGAATCTCAGGCAGGTCCCCCCCTCTCCGCCACCAAACACCCCCGGGCCGATCCAGTCTGATGGTTCCCCCGTCGTTGCAGATGGTCTGTTCTCTCGCACTGTCCCTGGTTCGTTTTCACAACTGAAAACAGGCTAACTGTCTTATCCTCCGACGTTAAAAGCTTGTTGATGAATCGCAGTTAGGATAGAACTGTCTCTTAGTTCTTTATCTTCGACCAATGATTCGGCCAGTGATGGCCCAGCTGTGGTCAGCTGTTGGGCAGTGTCTGATGTAGCTCATAGCTGCGTCGTCGTGTCCAGCTGCAGGCTAGAGCAGGCTGGTAGGTATATGCTTCTCCGGGAACAGCTTCCTCTCACTGGGGCAGTGGTCAGTAGGGCCCGGCGGTCATTTGTTTGGCACAGAGATGGAGGACCCCCCCTGAGAAACCACAAAGGAGAAAGGTACATACATAGGTGTACGTGGGAGAGAAGAGACAAAGGAGAGATGTGAATGCCAGCTGACTGTATATCTCACTATTCCAATCTCTTTTTCTCTCTTTTTTTTCTCTCTTTTTTTTTCTCTTTCTTAGCCACGCTTAAAAAATATTTGCCCGTTATCACACATTATAGACAGTTACACACTAAAACGGTAGAAAGGGTCCACTCCAGGCTTTGAAGTTAGGACATTCTATAGTACCCTCAAGAGTCTCGTTGGCAAAAAAAAAAAAAAAAAAAAAAACTATACATATAGTATATATATATAATATTGAAGCCCCCCTCTAACTACCAGACGGAGCTGTGGTTCCCAAGTCTTGGTTTTGATTAGAAGACTCTTATTGGGGGTCGTACTAATTAACCTGACTGTTTGTGTGAGTGTCATACTCCTCAAATATGCAAACTGAACAACTAAATTGTTTCTCTCCTGTATGAGTTATCATGTGTGTCTTCAGATCTCCCTATGTAGAATTGTATTGGCGCATACACAAAGCATGATAATAAAGGTGCAATCTTATGGGATAAATTTGACAATCAACCCAAACCCAGCAGCATAATCAGTGATTATTACACAAGGACTTTTTGACTTCTACACAGAAGTGTGTCTTACTAGTTATGCTATACTGGCCAGTATGACTTACTGCCATAGTGTCTTTATACCTGTACCACTGTACATGTTAATACTATACTCTGTACATACATCTGACCAACACCATTACTCAGTAGTACTGTGGCTGGTACAATATGATGATGAGCAAAGACAGTCCAGCTTTTTAGTTCAATAACGAGATACTAGAATGATGTAAATTCACCCATGCCAATGTCATCACATACAAACGATGCAGATAAAATAGCGAATTGTTTATTCCCTATCACAGCATGCGTGCATGTAAACATGTGTGTGTGTGTGTGTACATAGACAGCGGAAGATTTCTATGTAATATAACAGTGTTTTCCGCAGTGCAGCGGTCAGCGTGCACCTGCCTGTGGAGCAAGCAGGTCCATGCATCGACAAGTTGGGATACGCTCTGGCCACTTTGGAAAATGGATTGCATGTTCGGGGGGTCTGTGCTACAGTATGCACTTGTTTCTATTCTATGCTGCATTTAATAAAAAATGATTACCCACATTGTGCCTTTATGGCTGCTTTTTTGTTTATGTTGATTCTGTGGTTCAAAGCAGGGTATTTATTGAAATGTATTTAAATTGCAGTCTTAAAGGTGTACCTAACCCTATACACTTTATGATCACTTTAAAATCACCCCTTTGGAGATAGATACCCTAAACCGCATGGAGCTACTAATATAAATTGGAGATGGTTATAGGACAGAGACTCATATGGTTCCAATGAGCCAACAACATTCAGGTATCTTAGGGTGAGAGGTCAGGACCCCATTGTAATTGGACTTACGAAAATGTCAAAATGTTGCTTTGGAGCACAATTTCACCCAGCATGGGAAACCTAGCATGTCAAGGATACGTAACAGATTCCCCAGGATCTCTAGTTTAACTCTCATGTAATACCTATATATTTGCACTGCTGTACTGCACAGCTGTGGACCCAAGAATGAGAAAGTGGTCATGGAACAGAATAGGCAGGTGTAGATTTGTTCACTGACAATTAGTGTTAATTTTTGCAGCCCTTTCACACTGTGCTCTTCTATGACTACAGCCAGCGGATCAAGCCTGTTACAAATCTGATAGGGTTTTTTCCAATGGAAATATCTAATGAGATTTGTTCAACCAGAATAATGAGAATATTTCAACCAGAATTGTTCATCCCCTGTCATAACGTGCCTGCATGCAAACATGTTTGTGTCATATACTCTGCCTGCCATCATCATGTCCTCAGGTCGATGCCTTCCAGCCGTGCCCCCCCAGCCAATGCGCTGCCGGCCTCCGTCCCGCCTCGCAACTCTGTTTTCTTCCGTCTCGGGATGCTCTGCCCCACGGAAGCTGTGAGAAAAGTCCTCACCAGGGCTAACTGTGACTGCCCGACCGTCCAATCTCCTCGCAACGAGGCCGTTGTTGTGGCGGGACCGGCCGGCAACGCATCCGGGAACCTACAGATGGGAAAGCACCGCCGTGGGGGAAGAGAACAAAAAATTCAAATAAAATAAAACAAAGTGTCAGGTTGCTGATACCTCCATTTTAACACGCTTATTTTCACTTAACAGACAAAAACAAAACAAAACAAAATAAAATATGTGGTAAACAAACAAAATAGTTTCCTCTAATCACTTGGGGAAAAAACTCTATAGCAGCGTACACGCACACACGCCCCTATCTTAGTTTCATCTAGAAACAACTGCAGTTTGACCAGATAAGGTGTTTAGAAACTCAGTCACACAAGAAAAACAACTGTCCTCTGTCTATGGCATTCCCCCACGCACGGTCACCTTCCCGCCTATCTGTGAAAGAAAAACAACCATATAAAAACAGAATCAGTGCTAAAAGATAACCCACGCCTAAATATCGGGACTCTTGCATGACTATTTCCAACATACTCATAGTACACTTTGCTCACGCCTGTTATTTCGGATACAAATGTAATTCTCGCCTTTACTTTCGGAACGTACCTTTAAACACCAAGTGTTCAGAGGACAAACCGAGAGGGTAACACACAAAAAAGAAAAACAATACCAAGTTTTAGTGTTTGTGTGAGGTTTTGTCCGCTGCTCACCTACTTTCTCTGTCTTCTTTAAGCCTACTGTTAGGAATTCCCTACTCACTCTCTCTAGCCCCCACCCTCTCGTTCTTTACTCTCGTTTACTCTCAGTGGCCACACCTGGACTATTATCAATTACCTCTCGCACCTGTGGTGGCAGGCTAATTAGTTCCCCTGTGGGCTTTAAATACCAGGGCTCTTCCCCTCGTTTCGGCGTGGGGTCGTGTTGTATTCATGCTGAGTCATATTCTCTAACATCTAGACTCTTTCGGGAGATCCTCTGGTCTACCAATGCTGTTTATGGATTTCTCCAGCCTTGAGATGTTTTGCTCCAGCCTTCGTCTGCTGTCGCCGTAGCCTGTGGAGGAGACTGTTCTGCGCTCCCTGTACTTCCACGGGAGGCACCCCAGCGCTCCACTGCAGACCCCAGCGCAGCTGTTCGTCCTGACGCACATCTAGACCAACGCGCATCTCCCGGACCCTCGGGCTTGGCACGCTCTCCAGTCACCGGCGCGCAACGCGCATCTGCAAGGGCTTGGCACGCTCTCCAGTCACCAGCGCGCAACGCGCATCTTCAAGGGCTTGGCACGCTCTCCAGTCTCCAGCGCGCAACGCGCATCTTCCAGGGATCCTCGTGCTTGGCACGCTCTCCAGTCACCAGCGCGCAACGCGCATCTGCAAGGGCTTGGCACGCTCTCCAGTCACCAGCGCACAACGCGCATCTTCAAGGGCTTGGCACGCTCTCCAGTCTCCAACGCGCATTTTCCAAAGATCCTCGTGCTTGGCACACTCCTCCTCGCAGACGCACCCCGATGCGTCTCTCGGTTCCGACGCGCACACCAAGGTGTGGCGCGCCACTCTGTTCCTCGGCTCCGACAGCGGCTACCCGGTGGACGACACCCTCGCCACCGCCACTGTTCCAGCACTCTGTTCCTCGGCTCCGACAGCGGCTACCCGGTGGACGACACCCTCGCCACCGCCACTGTTCCAGCACTCTGTTCCTCGGCTCCGACAGCGGCTACCCGGTGGACGACACCCTCGCCACCGCCACTGTTCCAGCACTCTGTTCCTCGTCTCCGACAGTCGGCTACCCGGTGGACGACACCCTCGCCACCGCCACTGTTCCAGCACTCTGTTCCTCGGCTCCGACAGCGGCTACCCGGTGGACGACACCCTCGCCACCGCCACTGTTCCTGCACTCTGTTCCTCGGCTCCGACAGTCGGCTACCCGGTGGACGACACCCTCGCCACCGCCACTGTTCCAGCACTCTGTCCCTCGGCTCGGACAGCCAGCCACCCGGTGGCGATGCCCTCGCCCCGCTGCTGTCCCTGTACCATTACGCATACGCCTGGGTGAGTTTTGATTGTGATGTCACTCACCCAGCGTAATGCCTCTTGCCCCCGTTCCCGCTGCTGTTTCCTGTACCATTACGCATACGCCTGGGTGAGTTTTGATTGTGATGTCACTCACCCAGCGTAATGCCTCTTGCCCCCGTTCCCGCTGCTGTTTCCTGTACCATTACGCATACGCCTGGGTGAGTTTTGATTGTGATGTCACTCACCCAGCGTAATGCCTCTTGCCCCCGTTCCCGCTGCTGTTTCCTGTACCATTACGCATACGCCTGGGTGAGTTTTGATTGTGATGTCACTCACCCAGCGTAATGCCTCTTGCCCCCGTCTCGCTGCTGTTCCTGTACCATTACGCATACGCCTGGGTGAGTTTTGATTGTGATGTCACTCACCCAGCGTATTGCCTCCTTTAGTTCTCACTTAGTTAGTAGTTTGGACATTTCATCTCCCACTCTGTTTTTGTTCTCACTTAGATAGTATTTTTGGACATTACATCTCCCCCTGTGTGTTTGTCACACGAAGATATTATTACTTTGTTACTTTGATTATTTGGACTGTTCTGCATCTGCTCTGTTTGTTCCCTTTTGAATATTAACCCTCTCCTCTGTTCTGCAGAGCGGCCCAGATGTTTTCCCACCAGTCCCCAGTTCCTCCCTGTCCCCAGCCCGCCTCCGCGGGTCTCTGTCCCCAGTTCCTCCCTGTTCCCCAGCCCGCCTCCGCGGGCCTCAGTCCCCTCTGTCCCTAGTTCTCCCCTTCTAGTTCCACCTTGTTCCTTGTCCCTAGTTCTCCTAGTCCCCAGTTCTCCTGTTCCCTAGCTCTCCTTGTCCCGACTTCTCCTAGTCTCTAGTTCCTCTGTTCCTTTAACCTTCCCCTAGTGTTCCTTAACCTTCCCCTAGCGTTCCTTTAATATTTCCCCTAGCGTTCATTAACCTTCCCTTAGTGTTCCCTTTTCCTGCCCGCCTCTTAAAGGCACCTAGTTTTTCCCCTCTTGTTATATTCCTGTATTTGTGTTCTCCCTTAAAGGGACAGTGCCCTTTTTCCCTGTCTCTCAATAAATATCTGTTTCTTGGCAAACCATCATACCTGTCTTGTGTTGTGCGATTGGGGTCGGTTACAAACCATAACAGTACGACCCCACCAAATCGACGACCCCAGCCAGCACAGACGGTGTATGTTGAGTTTGCCTTTTTTTTTCTTGTTCCCTCTAGCTCCCCTCTAGCTTCCTTGTTAGCCCTGTTTAGCTCCCCTCTTAGCCCTGTTTGACCCCCCTGCAGCTTGTTAGGCCTCTACTACCAGCATGGCCCTGTCTGCTAGCTTTGCCTCGGCGGCTAGCACAGCCTCTATGTTAATGCAGCCCTTACTGCTGGCATAGGCCCTGTAGCTAGCCATGCCCTGGCAGCTAACCCAGTTCCACAGCAGAGCCCCAGTCTGCTAGCTTAGCCCCGGCTGCTAGCACAGCCTCTATGTTAATGCAGCCTTGCAGCTGGCATAGGCCCTGTAGCTAGCCAGGCCCAAGCAGCTAACCCGGTCCCTCTGCATGGCCTCCACTTTTTTGTGTAGTTTATCCCACTGCTAGGACTGCCCTTTCAGCTAGCAAGGTCAGTTTATCTCCCACTGCTAGGACTGCCTTTTCAGCTAGCAAGGTCAGTTTATCTCTCACTGCTAGGACTGCCTTTTCAGCTAGCAAGGTCAGTTTTTCTCCCACTGCTAGGACTGCCTTTTCAGCTAGCAAGGTCAGTTTATCTCACACTGCTAGGACTGCCCTTCAGCTAGCAAGGTCAGTTTATCTCACACAGCTAGGACTGTCCTTCCAGCTAGCTTGTTCTCTCATGCTGGTCCAGCCCTGTCTGCCAGCCTAGCTCCGGCAGCTAGCGCAGCCTCTATGTTAATGTAGCAGTACAGCTGGCATAGGCCCTGTAGCTATCAGTGCCTTGGCAGCTACCCTTTCCCTCTGCTAGCCTAGCTCGGCAGCTTGCACAGCCTCTATGTTGATGTAGCAGTACAGCTAGCATAGGCCCTGTAGCTATCAGTGCCCTGGCAGCTAACTTTCCCTCTGCTAGCCCTTTCCCGGTGCTACCATGGTTACCCCTTAGCTACCCTGCTTGCCCCTCAGTTCCTCTAGACCAGTTCTCTAGACCAGTTCTCTAGGCCAGTTCTCTAAACCAGTTCTCTAGACCGGTTCTCTAGGCCAGTTCTCTTGGCCAGTTCTCTAGGCCAGTTCTCTAGACCAGTTCCTCTAGACTAGTTCTCTGGACCCAGTTCCTCCTGACCCGGTTCCTCTAGGCCCGGTTTCCTCTAGGCCGGTTCCTCCAGTTACCCCTCGGCGACCCTGTTTCTTTTGCTAGCCCCACTCTTGTGGTGGCTTCCCCTGCTGGCTTGGCCAGTACCTTTTGTTTTTGTCTTGTTTTGCCCCCTGCCACTCTGTCTGTATTTGTTTTGGGTCGCCAGGTGGCTCCCGTTGAGGGGGGGGTACTGTGAGGTTTTGTCCGCTGCTCACCTACTTTCTCTGTCTTCTTTAAGCCTACTGTTAGGAATTCCCTACTCACTCTCTCTAGCCCCCACCCTCTCGTTCTTTACTCTCGTTTACTCTCAGTGGCCACACCTGGACTATTATCAATTACCTCTCGCACCTGTGGTGGCAGGCTAATTAGTTCCCCTGTGGGCTTTAAATACCAGGGCTCTTCCCCTCGTTTCGGCGTGGGGTCGTGTTGTATTCATGCTGAGTCATATTCTCTAACATCTAGACTCTTTCGGGAGATCCTCTGGTCTACCAATGCTGTTTATGGATTTCTCCAGCCTTGAGATGTTTTGCTCCAGCCTTCGTCTGCTGTCGCCGTAGCCTGTGGAGGAGACTGTTCTGCGCTCCCTGTACTTCCACGGGAGGCACCCCAGCGCTCCACTGCAGACCCCAGCGCAGCTGTTCGTCCTGACGCACATCTAGACCAACGCGCATCTCCCGGACCCTCGGGCTTGGCACGCTCTCCAGTCACCGGCGCGCAACGCGCATCTGCAAGGGCTTGGCACGCTCTCCAGTCACCAGCGCGCAACGCGCATCTTCAAGGGCTTGGCACGCTCTCCAGTCTCCAGCGCGCAACGCGCATCTTCCAGGGATCCTCGTGCTTGGCACGCTCTCCAGTCACCAGCGCGCAACGCGCATCTGCAAGGGCTTGGCACGCTCTCCAGTCACCAGCGCGCAACGCGCATCTTCAAGGGCTTGGCACGCTCTCCAGTCTCCAACGCGCATTTTCCAAAGATCCTCGTGCTTGGCACACTCCTCCTCGCAGACGCACCCCGATGCGTCTCTCGGTTCCGACGCGCACACCAAGGTGTGGCGCGCCACTCTGTTCCTCGGCTCCGACAGCGGCTACCCGGTGGACGACACCCTCGCCACCGCCACTGTTCCAGCACTCTGTTCCTCGGCTCCGACAGCGGCTACCCGGTGGACGACACCCTCGCCACCGCCACTGTTCCAGCACTCTGTTCCTCGGCTCCGACAGCGGCTACCCGGTGGACGACACCCTCGCCACCGCCACTGTTCCAGCACTCTGTTCCTCGGCTCCGACAGTCGGCTACCTGGTGGACGACACCCTCGCCACCGCCACTGTTCCAGCACTCTGTTCCTCGGCTCCGACAGCGGCTACCCGGTGGACGACACCCTCGCCACCGCCACTGTTCCTGCACTCTGTTCCTCGGCTCCGACAGTCGGCTACCCGGTGGACGACACCCTCGCCACCGCCACTGTTCCAGCACTCTGTCCCTCGGCTCGGACAGCCAGCCACCCGGTGGCGATGCCCTCGCCCCGCTGCTGTCCCTGTACCATTACGCATACGCCTGGGTGAGTTTTGATTGTGATGTCACTCACCCAGCGTAATGCCTCTTGCCCCCGTTCCCGCTGCTGTTTCCTGTACCATTACGCATACGCCTGGGTGAGTTTTGATTGTGATGTCACTCACCCAGCGTAATGCCTCTTGCCCCCGTTCCCGCTGCTGTTTCCTGTACCATTACGCATACGCCTGGGTGAGTTTTGATTGTGATGTCACTCACCCAGCGTAATGCCTCTTGCCCCCGTTCCCGCTGCTGTTTCCTGTACCATTACGCATACGCCTGGGTGAGTTTTGATTGTGATGTCACTCACCCAGCGTAATGCCTCTTGCCCCCGTCTCGCTGCTGTTCCTGTACCATTACGCATACGCCTGGGTGAGTTTTGATTGTGATGTCACTCACCCAGCGTATTGCCTCCTTTAGTTCTCACTTAGTTAGTAGTTTGGACATTTCATCTCCCACTCTGTTTTTGTTCTCACTTAGATAGTATTTTTGGACATTACATCTCCCCCTGTGTGTTTGTCACACGAAGATATTATTACTTTGTTACTTTGATTATTTGGACTGTTCTGCATCTGCTCTGTTTGTTCCCTTTTGAATATTAACCCTCTCCTCTGTTCTGCAGAGCGGCCCAGATGTTTTCCCACCAGTCCCCAGTTCCTCCCTGTCCCCAGCCCGCCTCCGCGGGTCTCTGTCCCCAGTTCCTCCCTGTTCCCCAGCCCGCCTCCGCGGGCCTCAGTCCCCTCTGTCCCTAGTTCTCCCCTTCTAGTTCCACCTTGTTCCTTGTCCCTAGTTCTCCTAGTCCCCAGTTCTCCTGTTCCCTAGCTCTCCTTGTCCCGACTTCTCCTAGTCTCTAGTTCCTCTGTTCCTTTAACCTTCCCCTAGTGTTCCTTAACCTTCCCCTAGCGTTCCTTTAATATTTCCCCTAGCGTTCATTAACCTTCCCTTAGTGTTCCCTTTTCCTGCCCGCCTCTTAAAGGCACCTAGTTTTTCCCCTCTTGTTATATTCCTGTATTTGTGTTCTCCCTTAAAGGGACAGTGCCCTTTTTCCCTGTCTCTCAATAAATATCTGTTTCTTGGCAAACCATCATACCTGTCTTGTGTTGTGCGATTGGGGTCGGTTACAAACCATAACAGTTTGTCCCCACCTGGACCCAGAGACTCAACAACTCTAACCCTACTATGTTCTAGTGTTAGACCCCATCTAGACCCAGAACCCCAAAAATAACTTCAAACTCCCACACGCATCCCCATAGGCAGGCACGTGCACACATAGAGGCCAAGGGGTGCCTGAGCACCTGCCTTTTTGAGCCTCATCAAAAAAGTGCCATTTAAAAAAAAAAAAAAAAAATACCGTTACGCATTTAGACTGCCCTTCCAACTGAAAAATGTCAGGATATAATCAAAATATTAGGTAAAGAGAGAGATGCCCCATATTCCATTGCAGTTTGCATGGCCTCCTCAGCGTGCCTCTCCGCGGACCTATATATTTTATGCATAGCGTGGGTGGTGATGATGATGATAGAAACCGCTGTTGAATGCTGGTATTACACTCATTGAGGGACACGAAGAAGTCAAGTCCGATGGGATTTGGAAATCTCAAATACAAATCGGGATTGGAATAAAAAATGCATTTATATTAAACAATACAGAATATACAGCACTTCTTGGGGTCTGTAGGGTAAGCACTTATTCCCTTCCCCCTGAACATTTATGGAGATGTGTGGGCCTTTTAAGTCAGTGATAAAAGTGTCTTTCAAGGATAAGTGAGCTCCTGCACTGATTATTATAGTTCAATATTCAATATTTGATCACCAAAAACCCCCAAAAAGCATAAAAAGGGGGCCCCCCGCCCGGAAAGGGCCCTTGAAAATCGCCCACGCGCGCTACGTGCGCTCGGTTTATATATACACACAAGTGTAGTGCCCTTTTCAGCCTTTGAGCACCTGCCCCTCTAAAGTCCTGTGCACGTCCCTGCCTGCAGGGGTGGTAGTGCAATACCCGTGGTACGCTCGGCTGAGCGCACCACTCTCTGTAGGGCCTTCTTGTCCTGTGCCGTGCTGTTTCCATACCAGGCAGTGATGTTTCCAGTCAAGATGCTCTCTACAGCTCCAGAGTAGAAGGACTGGAGTATCTTCCCAGATACTCTGAACTTCCTTAACTGTCTCAGGTGGTAGAGGCGCTGCTTCGCCTTCTTTACGACTGAGTCTATGTGTGTTGTCCATGTCAGGTCCTCTGAGATGTGGACCCCCAGGTACTTAAAGCTGCTCACCCTGTCCCCGGTAGCCCCGTTTATCCTCAGTGGTGTGTGTCTCCTGCTGTCCTCTCCTATAATCCACGATCAGCTCCTTGGTTTTACCAATGTTCAGGAGCAGGCTGTTGTTGTGCTTAGTTGTGCTTAGTATCACATAGTTCAATATTCAATATTTGATCACCAAACCCCCCCCAAAAGCATAAAAAGGCCCCTCCCACCCAAAAATGTTCAATGTCCCAATGTTCAGGAGCAGGCTGTTGTTGTGCTTAGTTGTGCTTAGTATCACATAGTTCAATATTCAATATTTGATCACCAAACCCCCCCCAAAAGCATAAAAAGGCCCCTCCCACCCAAAAAGGCCCCCCAAAAATAGCACAGGCCCAGTGCCCTTTTCAGCCTTTGAGCACCTGCCCCTCTAAAGTCCTGTCCACATCCCTGCGTCCTACGCCAACTACACTGGCTTCCCATTAAACACAGCATAGACTACAAGATCCTCCTCCATACATTCAAGGCCATCCACAACCTCGCCCCTCCATACCTGTCCGACCTCCTCCACATCAACATTCCCACCCAGTCCCTCAGGTCTGCCTCCTCCATCAACCTGACCGTCCCCCCAGCCCGTCTGTCCCCATGGGGTCAAGAGCCTTCAGCCTTTTAATTGTTGTACGGCGACCTTGAGTGTCTTGAAAGGCGCCTTATAAATAAAATGTATTATTATTATTATTATTATTATTATAAAGACATATGGTCAGGCACTCTACTACTGGCCCCTGAGCAGCTAACACTGGAGCGGTTAAAGCTGAGGTGCCTTGCTCAAGGGCACAGCTAGCAGGCACGTGCACACATAGAGCCCAATGGGTGCACAAGCACCTGCCCTTTTGTGCCTCATAAAAAAGTGCCCTTTTTATGCCAATTATTTTTACCATATTTTCTTTTTTACCTCCATATAGAGAGAGTGATCTGCAATCTGCTTGGGTTGGGGGTGCAATTCCTAACAGGCTCAACCATATGGATAAAAGTTCCCATATTATGTGCAAACTAAAAACAGATATTACATTACATTACACAAACTACAAACAGATATTACATTACATTACACAAACTAAAAACAGATATTACATTGTATTACACAAACTACAAACAGATATTACATTACATTACACAAACTAATGCACCACCTTTGGCTGATAGTTCAGTTCAGTAATTTTTTATTTCGGGCTTTCGACACATAACAACGGTCATTCCATAAATCACCACACTTTTACCAGCTGCTATTGCAGCATTGTCCAATTGTCCGAAAAGGGCTAGGGAGAAGCACTAGGCTTGTCGGGCCCTACCCCTGTAACGTTCGGGAGACTATCATCCTTAGGATTGTCTCCCACTGTCTACCTGGGTCACTCCTGTTGTTATTGTTCACCTTGTATGTCACCACTGATTGCTGTCATCACTAATTGTCTGTCACACCTGGGTGCTGTCATTGGCTGTCAGCCTGCTGCTCCTCATTGACAGCGTGGAATGTTGAGAATGTGACGTATTTAACATTTGCTCTATTCCTTGTTCTTTGCTAGAGCTTCACCTAATTCTACGGACGTACCTACCGCTGGACAAGCACAGACAGATATTCTTCTCCCTGTTATTGTTTATGCTTTTCCCCTGTTAATAAACAGTTCTACTGTTTTGTTATAGTAATACATTCTCCGTCTCGTTCTTCTACCTCGACAACTTGGAAGTCACTTACCCGTTCGTAACAGAAGCTCTAGCCATCATGACTTCCAACGAGGAGATACGGGACGAGATGGTGAGCCTACGGGACCAGCTCAGGATCATGATGGAGCGGCAGATGGCAGTCGGTGTCGAGCTGGGTCGACTGGGAGATGTTTCCCTGGCTTCTCAGGAGACGGCGGAGACAGCGTTGGCGGCGGTGAGCCAGGCCCGCTCTACGACATCAACGAGGATATCCACAGCCGGAGGAGCATCATCGATCGGCGGGGAAGGCGAGCGGGGGTATCCGGTGGATCGGGAGGACTACCGAGAGCCACGTCTGCCGGCGCCGGAGCGCTATGGAGGGGCTCCTACCGGCTGCCGTGAGTTTATCGCCCAGTGCTCTCTCATTTTTCAACTACAGCCGCGTACTTTCCCCAGTGATGTGGCTCGGGTAGCCTATATTATAACTCTCCTCACGGGTCGTGCTCTCTCTTGGGCCACAGCGGAGTGGGAGAGTGGGTCTGTGGTCTGCCGTGACGCGGATGCCTTCGCCCTGGAGTTGCGCCGTGTATTCGATACCTCCAGGGTGATTTCCATTTACGAGGCCGGCAGTCGACTTATGTCCTGCCGGCAGGGCATTCGCGCCGTAGCAGACTACGCCATAGATTTCCGTATTGTGGCTCGGGAGGCGGACTGGCCTGAGGTTCCCTGCTGTGTCCATTTTTTGCATGGTCTCTCCACTCGCATGCAGGACGAGCTGGCTACGCGGGAGCTACCCGAACGCCTGGATCTATTGATTAACATGGCCATTCGGTTAGATAATCATCACCGGGAGAGGGGACGCGAGAGGGAGGCTTCGTCACAGGTACTCTTCCGTCCCTCTCCTAGTGTCGATCGGCCAGCATACAAGCCAATGAGAGAGCACCGGGGCGATGACGAGCCAATGCAGCTGGGAGCGTTGAACCTCTCTGAAGCGGAGAAACAGAGGCGGGTCAACGAGAAGCGCTGTTTTCATTGTGGCCGCACGGGGCATCGCTTCGCCGCCTGTCGGGGCTCGGGAAACGCAGGAGCCCGCTAGGCCTGGGGAAGGTGCTAGCAGGTGGGCATGTCTCTCCGGTCATAAACGTTCACGACTCACGTACTTTTTTTGATGTCACTGTCAGGTGGGGGGATTCTTCTACAACGACCAAGGCTTTAGTGGATTCGGGGGCTGCGGGCAACTTGATTCATGTGGGGGTGGCTCTAGAATGGGGGGTTCCTTTAGAGACACTAGAGGTGCCCATCCCTGTCCGTTCGCTGGACGGCCGACCGTTTGGTTGTGGATTTGTTACCCAGCGCACCGGGAAACTGTGGGTTCGGGTGGCGGGTAGCGAGGGGGAATATTTGAACTTTTTTGTTGTTATGTCTCCTCATTCCGACATTGTTTTAGGCCACCCCTGGCTTGTGCTGCATAATCCTCGTATTAATTGGGCTACGGGTGAACTCTCCATGGGAAGCGGCGTCAGCGCTGACGCTGGCGTGAGTTCATCCGTCCCTCCCCCCCTCCCTCTTTTGTCTCTCTCCAGGTTGACGGTGGACGTTGCAGATTCTTTATTATCCCCCAACCCCGATTTGGCAGGTGTTCCTGCGGTCTATTGTGACCTGGCGGAAGTTTTTAGTAAAACGCGTGCTAAAGCACTACCGCCTCATAGACCTTACGACTGCACCATTGATCTTCTACCGGGCGCTTCTCCGCCCCGGGGACGGATGTTCTCTCTCTCCCGCCCTGAGACAGTGTCCATGAACACTTACATTCGAGAGGCATTGTCCGCGGGGCATATCCGACCGTCCACATCCCCTGCAGGCGCTGGCTTCTTTTTTGTGGCTAAAAAAGATGGTGATCAGCGGCCGTGCATAGATTATAGGGGGTTGAATGACGTTTCCATCAAGAACCGTTATCCTTTACCGCTCATGGACACCGCCTTTGAGTGCTTACAGGGGGCACAGGTCTTTTCTAAACTTGACTTACGTAATGCATACAACTTGGTCAGGATTAGAGAAGGGGACGAGTGGAAAACTGCATTTAATACTCCTAATGGGCATTATGAGTATTTAGTCATGCCTTTTGGTTTAGCTAATGCTCCAGCAGTTTTCCAAGCCCTGGTCAACGACGTGCTGCGGGATCTAATTGGGGTGTCAGTGTTTGTATATTTGGAGGACATCCTTATTTTTTCTCGCGATATGGTGCAACACCAACTGCACGTTCGTGAGGTGCTTCAACGTCTCCTTAAGCATCAACTGTTTGTTAAGGCTGAGAAGTGTGTGTTTCACACTGCCACCGTTTCCTTCCTGGGCTTTGTGTTGACGAAGGGCGATCTTCGCATGGATCCAGCCAAGGTGAGTGCAGTCTTGGATTGGCCACGGCCTTCGTCGCTCAAGGAGTTACAACGGTTTTTGGGCTTTGCAAATTTTTACAGGCGCTTTATTCGCAATTTTAGCGCCTTGGTCAATCCATTAACCGCTCTCACTAAGTCCTCTCTCCCTGGCTTTGAATGGTCGCCTAGGGCAGAGTCGGCCTTCTGCGACCTCAAACGTCGATTTACCTCCGCCCCTGTACTGATCCGTCACGACACAGAGGCTCCGTTCATTGTGGAGGTGGATGCCTCTGACACCGCGGTGGGGGGGGTAATCTCGCAGAGATGTTTAAAGGATGGTAAGGTGCATCCTTGTGCCTTCTTTTCGCGCCGGCTGTCTCCGGCCGAGCGTAACTACGACGTGGGTAATCGGGAGTTATTGGCAATCAAATTGGCATTGGAGGAATGGAGACATTGGTTAGAGGGGGCGGCACATCCTTTCATTGTTTGGACTGATCATAAGAACTTGGCTTACATCCAAGGGGCTAAACGCCTTAACGCTCGCCAGGCCAGGTGGGCGTTATTCTTCACTCGATTTCGGTTTACCATCTCCTATCGACCCGGTTCCAAGAACGTCAAGCCTGACGCCCTGTCACGTCAGTTTGATCTTCCGGGTCGAGAGGAGAAGCCCCACCCTATTGTTCCACAGGCCTTGATTTTGGCACCCGTGTCATGGGGCATAGATAGGGTGGTGAGGTCGGCTCAGGCACGGGAGCCCGATCCCGGTGGGGGTCCTCCGGGTCAGATGTATGTGCCCAAGGCGGCACGCTCACGCCTGCTGCAGTGGGCGCATACATCCTCTCTCACCGGCCACCCTGGGGCCACCAGAACCCTGGAGTTTATCCGTAGGAGGTTTTGGTGGCCGACAGAGGGGGGGGATACACGCTCCTTTGTGGCGGCCTGTCCGGTGTGCGCGCGCAGTAAGACCTCTCGCCGTGCGCCGGCGGGTCTCCTCCGACCGCTTCCTATTCCCAAGCGTCCCTGGTCGCACATATCCCTGGATTTTATTTCCGGTCTTCCCTTATCGGATGGGTTCACTGCCATCCTGGTGGTGGTGGACCGGTTCTCCAAGGCGGCCCACTTCATTCCCCTTCCCAAGCTCCCCTCGGCCCGGGAGACGGCTGACCTTGTGGTGCAGCACGTCTTTCGGGTTCATGGGCTTCCAGTGGATATTGTGTCCGACCGGGGTCCTCAGTTCGCCTCCAGGTTCTGGAAGGCGTTCGCCGCCGGTCTGGGCGCCTCCGTCAGCCTGTCGTCTGGGTTCCATCCGCAGACGAACGGGCAGACGGAGCGTGTCAACCAGGACCTGGAGGGCGTTCTGAGGTGCTACGTTGCTGGGTGTCCGGCGACGTGGAGTAGGAGGTTGGCCTGGGCTGAGTATGCGCATAATACCCTCCTCTCCTCCTCTACTGGTATGTCTCCCTTTCAGTGTCAATATTGTTTTCAACCTCCTCTGTTTCCCGAACAGGAGCAGGAGGTGGAGGTGCCGTCGGCCCAGGCACATGTGGCTCGCTGTCGCAGGACGTGGAGCAGAGTGCGGACGGCGCTGCAGAAGGCCTCGGTTAAGGCTCAGCGGCAAGCTAACCGCAAGCGTCGTCCGGCTCCGGTTTTCCGTCCGGGACAGCGGGTTTGGCTTTCCACTCGTGATCTCCCTCTCCGGGTGGAGTCCAGGAAGCTGGCTCCTCGCTTTATATAGTGGTACGTCGGGTGAATCCTATGGCTTACAGGCTACGCCTTCCGGCCTCTATGAGGGTCCATCCGACGTTTCATGTGTCCCTGTTGAAGCCATTCCTCTCATCGCCCTTGTCCCCGCCACTCCCTGCGGTTCCTCCGCCCCGCATTATTGACGGTCAGCCTGTCTATACGGTGCGGAGAATCCTGAGTTGTAGGCGGAGGGGTAGGGGGTTTCAGTTCTTGGTGGATTGGGAGGGGTACGGGTAGAAGAGCGTTCTTGGGTGCCTCAACGGGACATATTAGATCCCAGCCTGATCGATGATTTCCGGCGGCTGCATCCCGAGGCCCCTAGGTGAACGTCAGGTGCCGTTCGTCGGGGGGGGATACTGTAACGTTCGGGAGACTATCATCCTTAGGATTGTCTCCCACTGTCTACCTGGGTCACTCCTGTTGTTATTGTTCACCTTGTATGTCACCACTGATTGCTGTCATCACTAATTGTCTGTCACACCTGGGTGCTGTCATTGGCTGTCAGCCTGCTGCTCCTCATTGACAGCGTGGAATGTTGAGAATGTGACGTATTTAACATTTGCTCTATTCCTTGTTCTTTGCTAGAGCTTCACCTAATTCTACGGACGTACCTACCGCTGGACAAGCACAGACAGATATTCTTCTCCCTGTTATTGTTTATGCTTTTCCCCTGTTAATAAACAGTTCTACTGTTTTGTTATAGTAATACATTCTCCGTCTCGTTCTTCTACCTCGACAACTTGGAAGTCACTTACCCGTTCGTAACATACCCCTGAAGACTTACGCTTAAAAAAAATCATTTTCTTTTACATACATACATAGTAGATACATATAGTACACATTTCAGTGCACACATATAGTACACATTACAGTACACATTACAGTATAGTATACCTGCAGTATATAATAGTATATATAATAGTATATAGTACATAATAGTGTATACAGCACATATATAATTTGATGTGAGATATAAAGTACATGATATATACAATACAATATAGTACCATAATATAATAGTACATACTGCAAATATAGTTCAATATAATATACAAATGAATTATAATATGATTATATAATGTGATATGATATAGCGCACAATACAGTATCATACGTATTTATTATTATTATTATTAATTGTTTTAAATATGCCATTAAAGCTCTTCTTCCCTTCTGTAATAGATTTTTTTAGTCTAGATTTGAATTGATTTATGTTTTCACAGTATTTTTGCTCATCCTGTAGCCCATTCCACATGGTGGCTCCGTAAGAGGAGATACACATTATTTTCAGGTTGGTTTTCATCACAGGTTTTTTGAAGTTCAATGGTCCTCTGAGGTTGTATCCCCCCTCTTTATCCAGAAATGTGCTTCTTACATTTACCGGTAATTGATTATTTCTTGCTTTGTACATAACTTGCAGAGTTTTAAAGTTTACCATATCAATGAACCTCAAAATGTGTGACTGTAGAAACAGTGTGTGTGTGTGGTCCCGATATCCTGCATTGTTTATTACTCGTATTGCTCTTTTTTGTAGGATAGTCAATGTATTTATGGTTGTTTTGTATGTGTTACCCCGTACCTCTGTGCAGTAATGCAGGTAAGGCAAGATCATTGCACAGTACAGAGTGTGCAATGAGTTGGGATTGAGTACATGTCTCACCTTACTAATAATTGAGATGCTCTTTGCCATCTTAGCCCTCACATATTCTATATGGGGTTTCCAGCCGAGTTTATTGTCTAAAATCACTACTAGGAATTAATTTGCATATACTATTTCTATTATATTATTATCTATTATGGCTGATAGTAATTTATTAATTTCTTAGGATTTATTTTGGTCTAATAAATGTTTAAGGTTCTTAGATGGATCCCCTGCTGCCTCCTCCTCCTCTTCCTCCTCCTTCTCATCCTCATCTTCCTCCTCCTACTCTTCCTCCTCTCCCTCTTCCTCCTCCTCCTAATCCTCCTCTTCCTCATCCTCATCCTCCTGCTCCTAATCCTCCTCTTCCTGCTCCTAATCCTCATCTTCCTCCTCCTCCTCTTCCTCCAAATCTCTTCCTCCTCCTCCGAATCCTCCTCTTCCTCATCCTCCTCCTCCTGCTCCTAATCCTCCTCTTCCTGCTCCTAATCCTCCTCTTCCTCCTCCTCCTCCTGCTCATAATCCTCATCTTCATAATCCTGCTCTTCCTCCTCCTCCTCCTCCTCCTCGTCCTCCTCCTCATCCTCCTCATCCTCCTAATCCTCATATTCCTAATCCTCCTCATCCTCCTCCTCCTCTTCCTCATTATCCTCCTCCTCTTCCTCCTCCTCATCCTCCTCCTCCTCTTACTCCTCCTCCTCCTGCTCCTCCTCCTCCTGCTCCTCCAGCTCCTCCTCCTCCTCCTCCTCCTCCTCCTCCTCCTGCTCCTCCAGCTCCTCCTCCTCCTCCTCCTCCTCCTCCTCCTGCTCCTGCTCCTGCTCCTCCTCCTCCTCCTCCTCCTCCTCCTCCTCCTCCTCCTCCTCCTCCTCCTCCTCCTCCTCCACGGGGAGCAGCGTACTGGCTCATGTAAAATGGCAGGCCATGCATTATGCAGCAGTTTATGCCACTGCGCTGGGTCTTCATGTCCTCGGCTACAGTCCACTTGTCGCTGCTCTGGTCGTAGCGCTCCACTTTGGAGATGGTCCTGAAGTCATCAGTGTGGCCTCCGACCACGAAGAGCAGGTCGTCCAGCACCGCGATGCCAAAGTATCTGCAGGGGGTGAGCATGTCGGGCAGGGCACTCCAGGAGTCAGTCAAGGGGCTGTAGGCCTCCGCGCTACGCAGGGCGTGTCCACCGTCTGACCCTCCCACCTGAGGACAGGACACATGAGAGGAATGTTTTAGTGTGTGGTTAAGGCAAGCAGACACTGTATTAATCCATTTAGGGAAATGAGGGCATCACAGAAGCATTGAAAGTCAAATGATATATCTATACAAATATCTAGTATAAAGCATTTGTCTCCGTGTGCACCTACTGCATAGACATGTCCTCTGTATGCTGCGACTCCCACTCCGTAACGCCTGGTGCTCATGGGGGCGATCAGAGTCCACTGGTCGGTGTCTGGGCTGTAGCACTCAGCTGTGAGCAGATCCCCCGTCCTGTTGAAGCCACCACAGATGTAAACCTGTAATAAGAAAGAATATTCTAATTTAAAGACATTTCTGATTTCTGATCTAACGTTCCTTGTGTTCATCTAGCACCCTGTGTCCCTCAGTTCCACCCACCTTGCCCTGGAGGGTTGCTGCCCCGGCGTCGCCCCTGCGGTCCAGCATGGGTGAGATCACTGTCCACTGGTCGGTTTCAGGCTCGTAGCGCTCGGCGGTGTTCAGTACCACGAATCCGTTGTCCCCTCCCATGCCGTAGATACAGCCGTCCAACACGACCACGCTGAGCTCACGGCGGCGTGAGTGCATGGGAGCCGCCTGCAGCCAGCTGCGAGTGACGGGGTTGAACCTGCGCACACTGCTGAGACACCATAGGCCGTCCCAGCCACCGACGCAGTAGACCAGACCGTGGAGATAAGCGGTGCCGTGGCTGTCCCGGGGACTCTCCCCCTCAACGCTCACGTCCATCCATCCACCGGCTCGGATATCGTAAGCCTCCATGGTGGTGCTGCCGCCACCCAGGCCTCCGATGGCCAATAGGACATCCTGGGGCAGGCGTGGGCGGGTCAGGGGGTTTGGGAGCCTGTCGGAGCCAGGGGGGTTCAGGACGCTGAGGATGAGGGGCCTGCAGTCGTGGCTGTCCCTCACCACAGGGTTGTTCTGGACGTTGTTCCTGAAGTAGTCAGGCCTCATCAAGCCCATGCAAACCTGGGAAGAGACAAGCAGACAGCGGGTACAACTTAGACATCGGTTGTAGACGGTTTCTGTTGCTAGGGAACAGTTTGGACCCAAATGTTTGACAACCACTGTACTAGGGAACCTAGTGTTGTTTTAATGTAATGCACAGTAATACAATTCGTTTATTTTTTATTTTTTATAAATGTTTTTATTTAATTTTCATACATAAAACAGAACATAACAGTACAACAATAATAATAATAATAATAATAATAATAATAATAATAATAATAATAATAATAATAATAATAATAATAATAATAATAATAATAATAATAATAATAATAATAATAATAATAATAATAATAATAATAATAATAATAATAATAATAATAATAATAATAATAATAATAATAATAATAATAATAATAATAATAATAATAATAATAATAATAATAATAATAATAATAATAATAATAATAATAATAATAATAATAATAATAATAATAATAATAATAATAATAATAATAATAATAATAATAATAATAATAATAATAATAATAATAATAATAATAATAATAATAATAATAATAATAATAATAATAATGACAACAGCAACGACAACAATAATAACAGTAACATGAATCATAATGACCTTGGCAAGAGACAGACAAACAAGGAAAAGTAAAATAATAAAAAAAAAAAAAAAAAAATGTGGCTCAGGCAATAGCAACTAGTGTATCCATAATACAATTCGTTACCTTGGGCAGCAGCAAAGGGATGTCTGCTTTACGCTCCTCACGGGAGTGGTCGATCCAACGGAGGACGGCCTCGAACACCGTCTCCTCGCTCTTCACGTTCAGTTCATCCCTCTCGATGATGTCCACCAGTTGCTGCAGGGACAGCTCCACAAACTCCTGTGAGACAAGCAACATCTCCTCAAAGTGGCACACGATGCAGAGATGGGCCTTGCGCCTCAGGTCAGGGCAGCAGTAGATGTCCGTGAACCTCCAGATGCCGACACAGTTTTCCAGAGACAGCTGGCCCTCTAGGAAGTCAGAGCATGCTCCTACTATGCCAGTGACGCGAAGCTGGTCTGCAGCCACCAGAAGCTCTTCCACGTTCTCTGCTGTCACCAGCACAAAGCATGTGTAGGAGTACTCTATGATGAGCTGCATCATACCCGGGGACACCCCAGGGATAGTGTGGACTGCTTTCTCTGAGTCGCTCCAGCGAGTGAAGAGGGCTCTGTGGGACGCAGAGTATAGAGATATCTGATGAGTAAACAGTAAGCAACATTCTGTCCTGTGTAGTAATATATTTTCACTGTAGAAGTATAGGGTCTTAGCACAGTAGAAGTATAGTATCTTTTTAGGGTAGAAGTACAGTATAGTATCTGTTTACAGTAGAAGTACAGTATAGTATATGTTTACAGTAGAAGTACAGTATATTATATGTTTACAGTAGAAATACAGTATAGTATATGTTTACAGTAGAAGTACAGTATCATATCTGTTTACAGTAGAAGTGCAGTATATTATATGTTACAGTATAAGTACAGTATAGTATATGTTTACAGTATAAGTACAGTATATTATATGTTTACAGTCGAAGTACAGTATACTATATGTTTACAGTATACGTACAGTATTGTATATGTTTACAGTAGAAGTACAGTATATTATATGTTTACAGTAGAAGTGCAGTATAGTATATGTTTACGGTATAAGTACAGTATATTATCTGTTTACAGTAGAAGTGCAGTATAGTATATTTTACAGTAGAAGTGCAGTATAGTATATGTTTACAGTATAAGTACAGTATATTATATGTTTACAGTAGAAGTACAGTATAATATATGTTTACAGTATAAGTACAGTATTGTATATGTTTACATTAGAAGTACAGTATAGTATCTGTTTACAGTAGAAGTGCAGTATAGTATATGTTTACAGTAGAAGTACAGTATAGTATCTGTTTACAGTAGAAGTACAGTATAGTAGTAGTGGCGCCGAGGAGAGTGGCAGCCTTTTCATAGCAGCTCCCACCCTCTTTACTTCTTATCCCGTTTACTACTTTCTTACTTATTCTTTTTGTGATTATACTTACTTAATAGGTGTATAAGTGACTGTGCGTTGCTTTAGACCAAGTTAAGGCATTTGTAACAACTTCTGTGAAGTTAGCTGAGTTAGGCAAGTTCGGTCGAGCACAGCTCTGAACAATGGACACCGGCGGCGGGCTGGTTTACCCGAGGGAGGCTCTCCTCTGCTTTCGAAACAGAGTTGCAGAACCACAGAGGAATCTACCAGCCGAAATAAGGATTCGCAGACGGGGAAATCGAGCTGGCACGAGCGTGAAGGACAGGATAAAGGACAGCAGGAGATTCAAGCCTTACCTGCCCGCTGTCGTCATGGGGAACGTGCGATCGCTGGCCAACAAGACCGACGAGCTCTCAGCCCTGATGATCAACCAGCGTGAGTACAAGGAGGCAAGCCTACTGTGCTTCACCGAATCCTGGCTGAACGAGAACATCCCGGACAGTGCAATAGAACAGGAGGGCTTCACGGTGGTGCGCACCGACCGGAGTAAACAGAGCGGCAAGCGGAGAGGCGGAGGGCTTGTTGTCTTTGTTAACTCCAAATGGTGCCACCCGGGGCACATCACCATTAAGGAACGTATCTGTTCCCCCGACATTGAACTATTGGCACTGAGTCTGCGGCCATACTATTTACCGCGAGAAATAACACACGTCCTGGCTCTCACTGTTTACATCCCACCCAGCGCGGCGGCGGCGCAGGCGAGTGACGTCATACACTCCACCGTCGCGGCGCTTCAGACAAAACACCCGGATGCATTTATTTTTATCAATGGGGACTTCAACCATGTCAGACTGAACAAGACCCTGACAAACTTCACCCAGTATGTCACCTGCAAAACCAGGGGAGACAAAACTCTGGACCTCCTGTATGCTAACGTGAAGGAGGCTTTCAGTGCGACTTCCCTGCCCCCCCTCGGCCAGTCAGACCACAACCTTGTGAGGCTTGTATCCACATACACGCCTCTCATTAAGAGACAGCCTCCGACCACCATGTCTGTCCCACAGTGGTCTGACGACGTCGAGGAGGAGCTACAGGAGTGTTTCAGGTCGACAGACTGGGATATGTTTGAGAGGGCCCACGGTGATGACATTGATGGACTATCCCACTGCATCACAGACTACATCAGGTTCTGTGAGGAGAGCATCATACCCACAAAGAGGGTACGCTGCTTCTCAAACAATAAACCCTGGATTAGCAAGGACATTAAACACCTGCTAAACAGGAAAAAGAGGGCCTTCATGGCAGGGGACACTGAGCAGGCCAGGGCTGTCCAAAGGGAGCTCAAAAAAGAGCTAAGGGCAGCCAAGGTCAGCTACAAGGACAGGCTGGAGGGCAGACTACAGGCCAACAACACCAGGGAGGTGTGGGCGGGGGTCAGGAAGATCACTGGTTTCAAACAGCAGGGCACAGCTGTGGAGGGCCCTCCAGAGCGTGCAAACGAGTTCAACTCGTTTTTCAACCGCTTTGACCAGAGTGGCCTCCCCACACCCCTCCCCCCACCCATCGACACCAGCACCAGATCACACCTACAAAGCAGCCCCCCCACCCCCCACCCACCCACACCCATCAGCAACGGCACCCCACCCCCAACACCAGCAGACTGCCCACCACCCCCAACCCTGACGATCACAACCAGTCAGGTCAGTAGGCAGCTCTCCAGAATTAACGTAAACAAGGCCAGAGGACCGGACAACACCAATCCCAGGGTGCTCAAGGTATGTGCAGAGCAGCTGGCAGCACCGCTCCAGCATCTTTTCAACCTCTCCCTGAGGCTGGAGAGGGTGCCCCAGCTCTGGAAGACCTCCTGCATTGTCCCGGTGCCCAAGAAGGGACGTCCCAGCACCCCCAACGACTACAGGCCAGTCGCTCTGACGTCACACGTCATGAAGACGTTTGAGAGACTGGTCCTGCAACACCTCAAGCCCCTGGTGCGTGACTCCCTCGACCCCCTGCAGTTTGCATACCAGGCAAACATCGGGGTGGAGGATGCCATCATCTACATGCTCCACAGAGCGTACACGCACCTGGAGAAGCCGCGCAGCTCAGTGAGGATTATGTTCTTTGATTTCTCCAGCGCATTCAACACCATCCAGCCGTCACTGCTAGCGGAGAAGCTCTCTGCGATGCAGCTGGAGCACGGCTTGGTGGCCTGGATCAAGGACTACCTCACTGAGAGGCCACAGTACGTCAGACTAAAGGACAGTCAGTCTGACGTACTGGTGAGCAACACCGGCGCCCCCCAGGGAACTGTGCTGTCACCCTTCCTCTTCACCCTCTACACCTCAGACTTCTGCCGCAACTCCAGCGGGTGCCACCTGCAGAAGTTCTCAGACGACTCCTCCATCGTAAGCTACATCACTGACGATGATGAGGAGGAGTACAGAGCCCTGGTGGAGAGCTTCGTGGGGTGGAGCGACAGCAACCACCTCCAACTCAACACCAGTAAGACCAAGGAGCTGGTGGTGGACTTCCGGAGGGGCAAGAAGAGGCCCCCCCCGATTCCCATCTCCATCCGAGGGGTGGATGTGGAGATGGTGGACTCATACAAGTTCCTTGGGGTACACCTGAACAATAAACTGGACTGGTCGGACAACACAGAGGCCCTCTACAGGAAGGGACAGAGCAGGCTGTTCTTCCTGAGGAGACTCAGGTCCTTCAATGTGTGCAACAAACTGCTGCAGTCTTTTTACCAGTCTGTTGTGGCCAGCATCCTCTTCTATGCTGTGGCATGCTGGGGAGGCTACATCAACTCAAGGGACACCAACAAGCTCAACAAGCTGGTGAGGAAGGCTAGCTCCGTGGTGGGAGTCGAGCTACCTAGACTTGAGGTGATGGTAGAGCGGGGGATGATAAGGAAGCTGGATGCCATCATGGAGAACCCCTACCACCCCCTCTACGACGAGCTAGTCAAGATGAGAAGCTCGTTCAGCCACAGACTCATCCCCCCCCGACACTCAACTAACCGCCTCGGACAGTCCTTCATACCAGCGGCCATCAGGCTCCACAACAGTGGGCAGCAACTAGCAGCCTCCAGGCCCCACAACAGGGGGCAGCGACAGCGACTGCTACCAGACATTGACCTGGGACTTATAGGAACCCAAGGGGGACAAAGTAGACTACCCTGGTACTTTGATTAATGTATACTCAGTAGATAGTAAAGTATAACACTACCTCATGCATACTGCACCTTATGTGACACTGTGAATAATGTGAATATTCCTCAGCTAGTCAGATAGTAAATTATATTGACCATATTGATCAAATTGTTTACACTGCCTGTGTTGTCTTTTACTACCTGTATACTGTGTTGTTTTACTACCTGTACCCCTCCCCCCTCCCCCCCATGCTGCTATGATGCCTGAATTTCCCCAAGGGGATCAATAAAGGAATATCTTATCTTATCTTATCTTATCTTATTATCTGTTTACAGTAGAAGCACAGTATATTATATTTTTACAGTATACATACAGTATAGTATATTTTTTACAGTAGAAGTACAGTATATTATCTTTTTACAGTATATATACAGTATATTATCTGTTTACAGTAGAAGTACAGTATAGTATATGTTTACAGTAGAAGTACTGTATATTATCTGTGTACAGTAAAAAGTACAGTATGGTATCTGTTTACTAACCAAGCTAACCTGAACCAAGCTAACCTAAACCAAGCTAAGCTGAAGCAAGCTAACCTGAACCAAGCTAAACTGAACCAAGCTAAGCTTAACCAAGCTAACCTGAACCAAGCTAACCTGAACCAAGCTAACCTAAACCAAGCTAAGCTGAACCAAGCTAACCTGAACCAAGCTAACCTGAAACAAGCTAAGCTGAACAAGCTAACCTGAACCAAGCTTACCTGAAATAGTCGCTGCAGTCACACAGGAGGGCCTTGTGGGCATTCAACTCAGTGCTGTTGACTTTAATAACCACATCACAGAGCCTTCCCTCCAGACGCAGCTCATTAAGGATTGTACAGGACATTGTTTCCTTTTCCATGTGGGGATTTTAAATTGTATCTACAGAATATATTCAAGCTTACAGACAAATAGCCAGGAACAACAAGTGAGATCTTCACTTGTCTTCTGAGATCTGAGAATTGTTGAATATATACTCTACACAACAGTGGAGGTTTCTCTATGACAACACGTGAAACACAAATTCACTCATAATTCATGATTATTATTAATTTACATATATATATACATTTATTTTATTTATATATATATATAAAAAAAAAAAATTTTTTAATTATTATTATTTTATATTTTTTTATTAGAAAAGTTTTCCTCTGTAAAAAAATGCCAGTGAATTTTTTCTTTTAAAAAAATGGCCAAAATTGACAGCTCTGAGCAGGCCTGCACTGCAGTAATGACTGCAGTAATTATTCGTGAAGAAAACTTCACAGGTGTGACCCAATGTTATATAAATAATAAATAACAGCCAATCGAAATAGGCTATTAACTTCGTCTAAGCACGGTCTGTGCAGTTAAACTCTCGCCATTGAATGGAGGATTGAATGATTGACAGCCCTTGCCATCCAATACATGGAGGTTGAATATGATTGGCAGCCTTGCAAATCCAATCAGAGATTGCTGCATTGCAAAGTCAAAACGGGTCCATCTGCAGGTTAGGTTTAGCTCTGGCCAATCTCAAGTTTCTCAAGTTTCTTTATTAGTTGTCATACAGAAGTACAGAATACTTTTATACAAAATGTAACTGAAATAAGCATTTTGTATAAAAGTATTCTGTACTTCTGTATGACAACTAATAAAGAAACTTGAGAAACTTGAGATTGGCCAGAGCTAAACCTAACCTCCGACCCTGCAGATGGACCCATTTTGACTGTTTGAAAGAGCAAGGAAGTAGTTTAGTTGTTGTTTAGTAGAAGTAAGCTGTACAGCTATAACAAGTAAAGTCAGGCTAAATTAAACTTTGCGCCAACATTAGGACCGAAGTATAAACCAGCAACTGAGCAACATGAAGAAGTGGAGTTATGCATCTGGATCAGAAAAAACGTTGAAAAAGTAAGTAGGCTAGTGTTTGTAAAAGCTTGTATGCTAACAGTAGCTAGCCAGTTTAGCCTACATCACAATGATAATCACCAAGCTAACTTACTGTACACACTGTAGGGCTGGGCAATTAATCAAAACAGAATCGCGATATCGATTCATAGACCTATGCAATCTCATTTCTAAGTTATGACTTTTTTTTTTATTACATTTTTTTTTTCTTTTTTTTTTTACTTTTTAAATTATTTTATCTGGGTTGAACATGATTTGTGGAACTCCCTCTGGTGTTGTGGTCGTGGTATTCACTGACCTTTGGGAAGTATTCCGACATGCACATGGGTATCTTAGTGGTGTAGTGTATCTTGTAGACCAGGCCCATTGCAAGTTGCTGTACTCTGTTGTCTACTCTCTAAGCCATCCTAGGTTGTCAAAGTGGGCAGGGGTGAGGTGGGTTTTAGGAGTAAGGTCAAGCAGTAGTCTGACCAGTTTGTTTTGTGATGTTTGTAATCTTGTTTTTAGTGCCTTTGAGGTGCTTTGGTACCATGAGGTGCAAGCATAGTCGTAGTACCCTTGAATGAGTGCTCCTGTTAGAGTCTTCAAGGTATTCTTGTTTACCAGAGAGGAGATCCGGTACAGGAATCTAGTTTGTTGGTTGACTTAGTTTTATTACATTGTCACAGGAATGATTTGCCTCTATAGGATGGAACCCAGGTAGGGAATTTCATCTTTCCTTTTAAGATAAGATAAGATATTCCTTTATTGATCCCCTTGGGGAAATTCAGGCATCATAGCAGCATGGGGGAAGGGGGGGGGGGGGTACAGGTAGTGAAAACAACACAAGCAGTGTAAACAAATAGGTCAATATAATTTACTATCTAACTAACTGAAATATATTTTCACAGTGTCACATAAGGTGCAGTATGCATAAGGTAGTGTTATAATTTACTATCTAACTAACTGAAATATACATTATTCATTATTCACAGTATCACAGTATCCACATAAGGTGCAGTATGCCTAAGGTAGTGTAAGTTGTCCTCCTTGGGTTCCTATAAGTCCCAGGTCGATGTCTGGCAGCAGTTGCTGCCCACTGTTGTGGAGCCTGATGGCCACTGGTATGAAGGACTGTCCGAGGCGGTTAGTTGAGTGTCGGGGGGGTATGAGTCTGTGGCTTCCTTGTCACCTTCACCTAATATGTTTTGATCTGGTCAGGTGCTCTGTCACCTAAAATGTTTTGATCTGATCAGGTGCGCTGTCACCTAAAATGTTTTGATCTGATCAGGTGCGCTGTCACTTAATATGTTTTGATCTGGTCAGGTGGGCTGTCACCTAATATGATTTCATCTGGTCAGGTGCGCTGTCGCCTAATATGATTTCATCTGGTCAGGTGCGCTGTCACCTAATGTTAATATGTTTTCATCTGTGTCCACTGACCACTGACACACAGTGGGGGATGTTTTAAAAATATAATTTAATATATAATATAATATAATAATTTGTGCTTCACCTAAAAATTTGGTCAGCAGCCTCCACTGCTACACAAATGTTCTAGAATGTTTGATTATGACATCATACTGTGACATCACAAATGTTCTAGAATGTTCTATTATGACATCATACGGTGCCATCACGAATGTTCTAGAATGTTTGATTATGACATCATACTGTGACATCACAAATGTTCTAGAATGTTCTATTATGACATCACAAATGTTCTAGAATGTTCTATTATGACATCATACTGTGACATCCAGTGATGGGAATATTTTTCAGTAGCGAGTAAACGGATTACTCTTCCAATCTTAATAACGCTGTTACCGTTACTGCCAAAAAATGCGGTCGGTTACTATGATTGAAGCTGTTTTTTTCAGATCAGACAGATCTCTGCGCTGAGAAGCAATACTTTTTTCCTTGGTTAGTGGGCAGTGCGCGATTGGCTGAGGTTGAGTAAAATGTCATGGTAAGCCAATCAGAGGTAGAGGTGGGCGGGTGTTCGAAATAATCCAGAGGCTGACACACAGCAACAACACAAGCGACTCAGTCAACGACAGACCGCGGTTCCGTGTACGTTTTGATAGTTTGTTTGGCGAGCCCAAATAATCCAAAACTAATCCAACGAACAACACAAGCGAGCAGTCAACGACAGACAGTCCATGAGCATTTTTTGTTCACTTAGTTGTGTTGCAGCGCAGGGCACTACAGTAGTGGAGGCTACAGCCTTATCAACAGTGCTGCACTTCCTGGTTTAATAGCAAAGTCTTCAGGTGCTCAGATATATATATGTATGTCATGCATGTCTTAAATGTCACGATTAGATTAGTTTAGATGATTAGATTAGATTCTTATATCTGTATGTTGTGTATGTCATAAATGTCATGAATTGAAAATGGGGGACCCTGATGTAAACAAGACGAACGTCTCTCTGGTCTGCATCCCCTTAACAATTGTGTGTATTGAGCTGTACTGTACTGTACCCATTCTGCAATCTGTTCATTAAAATGTTCAATCAATCAGTATATATTTGTTATTTATTTTTGGTATAGTGCTTAACAAGCATAATTTAATGTTGCCCACTTGTGGCCTGTTGAGGGGCAATACATATCAAAAGTTCCAAAACATCTATTGTGTTTGTATTTGTATGATCCACTATATAAACATAGTAATTATAATATCTACATACATGACATTTGATTGGAGGCTAGTCTCACTTTGTCCCACAGCAACATTAAAATAGTTTAGATTTGTGTATGTTGTTTATGTAAAAATTTTACTTGAAAGTAACACAATAGTTACTTTCTGAAGTAACTAGTTACTTTTATAATTTGTAACTGAGTAAGTAATTTAGTTACTTTTTGGAAGAAGTAACTAGTAACTGTAACTAGTTACTTTTTAAAAGTAACTTGCCCAACACTGGTGACATCACAACGGAACATGTTTGAGTACCATTTGAATAATTTAAATAATATGTTGACATTAAAAAAAGAACAAATAAAATGGAAAAAGAAACTACATAAAACAATGATACACATTATAATACAATATTTAAGTAAAATGTATAGAAATAAAGAAAAATAAGACAATGAAATAAAGATAATAATTCATTTAAAAGCTATTTTAAAGAGGTAAGTTTTGAGCAGTGCCAACCGAGTCTGCTGTCGTAACAGACTTGGGGTCTGTAGGGTAAGCACTTATTCCCTCCGCCCTGAACATTTATGGAGATGTATGGGCCTTTTAAGTCAGTGGTAAAAGTGTCTTTCAAGGATAAGTGAGCTCCTGCACTGATTATTATAGTTCAATATTCAATATTTGATCACCAAACCCCCCCCAAAAGCATAAAAAGGCCCCTCCCACCCAAAAAGGCCCCGCAAAAATAGCACAGGCCCAGTGCCCTTTTCAGCCTTTGAGCACCTGCCCCTCTAAAGTCCTGTGCACATCCCTGCCCATAGGTTTACCTGTCAGAGTTGACAAGACAGTCGTAGACAGGCGTCCCCCTTCTCCTGTATTATCTCGGAGGCTTTGAGGCAGGAGATATTAATTCTCCCCTGGACTGCTCGTCGGCAATCACCACTCTGTCATACGCTATCTGGTCAACCTAGACGTCCTAATCTAATCGTAACCTAACTACTTTATAGATGCAAAACAAAACCGCTTTAAACAGAATGCCAACAGCTCACCGAATATTCCCCACGCGTTCCCAAGGTTCAAGCCGGAGGTAACAGCAAAACAGACAACGCAGGTAGTTATCTCCCCCTCACAATGCGTGGAGGAGTATGAGACAGGAAAGCGCTTCCCTGGAAACTCAAGATTCACCCTGTCTGCAGAGCCCGCTCCGCGGCCACCTCGACTCCCATCGCTTTAAAATCTAATAAACTAGTTAAAAAAAAATATCCCATAATTTCTCTCGTCGCCATCTGTAATGGGAAATATCTATGGACTAAACGATGAGCCGTTTACAAATCATTCTGAGTCATTATTAATAATAAGAAAGTTTATTTACAATAAGAAGAAAAGTTATTTCACCGCGGCCACAATGAAAGTTCAATTTACAGTCAGAGACCCATGTTCACACAGTGGCCTCTGGTCATAAAGTGACCAAGAGTTCTGTTCAGACATATGTTAAATACACAGTTGTCAGACGTAACATATTATACCAGATATGATATGACGTACATTAAGATGACACATAGATTTAACATAGAAGAGAGAATAAAAACAGAAGATAAGTCTAAAGGTTTATCGTCCCTGAGACAAAACTGGAGTCAAGATTAAAGAAGAAACGAACAAGATGTGATTTACCTGAAAATGTCTATCTGTCCTATACCCATGAGGCTTGAGGTTGTTATCACTGAACGTCAGCCAGACTGTCGCCCTAGTGTCTTTGAGCTCTGCTAGTTGACCTATATTAAACTAGTCAAGGCTATCGAATATGTATGATAGAATATGCATTTCAACACTGTTACGACCCTGGCTCATGGGCACGCAACCTATGTGCAAACCAACACCAAAACCCTGTGCTCTAACTCAAAGTGCTACTATATCAAGGAACTATTAATGTAAATGTAAACTAATGTACTAATGTAAACCCAACGGACAACGACTGGAAGAACCTGACAGCTCTTCCTCTAAGCACAGACACTGCATGTGTGTTACTAGGGCTGGCTTTAAAGCTCCCAGCAGGTAACCAATCAGCACTAATTGGCTAATTGGCAGCCCTCACCTGCATGCCCCGTGACACAGGAGTGATCAGGCCTGCCTGCACAGTGACACAGGAGTGATCAGGCTCCTGGTACATAACACCTCCCCCACCAAACTGGTTGCCCCAGAGGCAACCACCACACAACAACCCATAAACAAAACAAAAAAAAACAACTGTGACCCATTAGTTGTCAGGGCCACCACCACAACAGTGATAGCGGGTCGGCCCCTGTCGAACACGACCACCAACCGTGTTGTATGCTCCCTTTCAACAGGCCCCTCCACCGATACCGACCTGTCAAAAATAGACTGCAAACCAAAAACAACCTGAGAACTGCGCTCAACAGAACAGAACACAGCAAAACAAAAACCATAGATCACTGATACCACCACCACGCCCATATCCATCCCACCTGGCACTGGCAGTCCAGGATACTGCAAACCGTGAACATCCAGAGTAGGATGTACCGCCTCAGGTACAGCCCCACCGTACCTGGAACATGGCAGTACGACAGTCACAAAAATGTCTGGAACACCATCTAAAATGGCGTCACCCAAAATAACATTGCCCTGATCAAAATCAAAATGGCTGCCACTCAACAGACCAGGTCGCGAAGGCGGCTCCTGCTCCACAGGACACAGGTAACTAGGTTGACCATCACACCTAGTGCATGGCAGAGAATCAGTGTGGACATGTGGATCAATGTCAGAATCATCAACTGACATACTGGGACCATCCCTGCCCACAAATGAAACATTAGGGACAATAGAGCTACTGTGGGAAGGCTGGCAGCCTAAGTCAGGCTTAGTAGCCTCTCCAACTAGAACGGTGTCACATGAAACAACAGCACCTCTCATAGCATCCTTCCCACACTCCTCCTCCAATTCGTTCGTGGCCTCAGCCACCATACAGGCTGGGAAGACCCTGAGACACTGCGCTGCCATACCATCTCCTGCCACACGCTTCTCCGGCACGCATGTCAACTCTGGTTTCACCACCGGGCCTAACACAAAGCCACAATCAAGAGAATCATTATGCAGAGGTAGATCCACAGTGTGCTTTCCAAAATTCTCAACAGGTACACATTTTAATTCAACAAAGAATGTGTCACTAAGTGTAATGTCCCAAGTCGAAGTATCAACAACATCACTTTTGTCCTTTGACATTTCCCGAGCCACAGCACACACAGGAAACACTCCTGGATGTTTCTGTGCCAGCTCATTAGGGACCTCAAAAACCACAGGAATGGGAGTTACAACCGGAGTAGCCAACACTTTGTCACCAGCCAAATCATTCCCTAGAATGAAGAACACCCCCTTTATGGGAATGTGAGAACATACCCCCACAACAACATTGCCTGATACTAAGGGAGAATTGAGCATGACCTCATGCAAAGGTGCATCCACAAATCCACCCCCAAAGCCCCGAACAACGACACCGGAATGCAAAGAAGAGTTTTCTGAAAACGGCAAAACCCCCTCCAGAATGAGGGACTGAAAAGCACCGGTATCTCTCCAAATTGTTACAGCCTGTTTGGACTCTAGTGCATTAGTCAGGGAAACAAATCCATTCATCATAAACCTTGAGGAACCCTCGAGCTCTTTGTCCACACGTTTGATACTTTCCCCATCCCCATCTAACGTTGGCATAGGCGTTCTGCATATGGTTTCTACCAGAGCCACGGTTCTGAAATTTTTCTGCTCAAGCACCGGGCACCCAGCAACGATATGACCAGGTTCTTTACAGTAGAAACAGATAATCCCTTCTGGGAATGCACCAGCAGAACCACCCCGCCTAGGAGGTGAAGTTAACTGACCAGCAGACACAGGTTTTGGGAAACGGCCCCCCTGAACAGGACGCCTATCCCCGGACTCAACACGGTAGTCCTCCAAAAACACGGACTTGTGTGTCAACACAAACTCATCAGCGAAGACAGCGGCGTCGCCTATCTTCGATACCTTATGCTCATTTAGATGTGTGGAAACGGTATCAGGAACACATCTTTTAAATTCCTCTAGGAGAATCAACTGCCTAAGCTGCTCTCTTGACTCTGCCTTCTGAGAAGTGCACCACCTGTCAAACAGGTTCTCCTTCTCCCTTCCAAATTCAACATAAGACTGCCCCTCCGACCTGCGATAACCTCTAAAACGCTGACGATAGGCCTCGGGGACCAACTCATAAGCCCTCAAAATGGAAGCTTTAACCAGCTCATAATCAGCGCTTTGTTCAAGGGACAGAGCAGTGTAGGCTTCTTGTGCCCTACCAACTAAAACACATTGCAGCAGCAGTGTCCAGGCGGTATCAGGCCACTTCAATGTGGTTGCCACCTGTTCAAAAAGGGGAAAATATCTTTCCACGTCTTTCTCAAAAAATGGTGGCACCATCCTAATATTCCTGCCTACATCAAACCCAGAACGTGACTCTGGATGCAGAGCACCCGCCTGCAAGGCAGCATGCTTATATTCAAGCTCCTTCTGTGCACGCTCGTGCTCCAGCAACATGTGTTTGTCCTTAAGCTCACGCTCCTCTTTCCTCTCCTCTCTCTCCTTAAGCTCACGCTCCTCTCTCCTCTCCTTAAGCTCACGCTCCTCTTTCCTCTCTCTCTCCTTAAGCTCACGCTCATGCTCACGTTCCTCTCTCCTCTCCTCACGCTCTTGTAGCAGCTGCCTTTCCTTAAACTCCAACTCTCTAAGCCTCCACTCACCCTCCGCACCAGATAGCAGCGGAGACGCGTCAGACAAAGTAGGCTCCTCCACCCTCGCCACAAGCACCTGTTCCCTAACGAGCAAAACCCTCAAAGCACCCAAGGCAGTTGGTTTCAAACGTTTCTCACTGGGAGTAAGCTCTACCTTGTAATGCACAGCAAGCTCGAGAAGCTGTTCTTTGGAAAACCTCTCCAACATGTCATGTGAAGGGTGATCGACAAAATCCCTAATGGAAGCCATCTTTTCTGCACCAGCGCCACAACCCGTTCACTTTAGAGTCACCAAAAAGCTGCCAAAAGCACCCTAGTACACACACAATCTACCTAAAGAACCACCAAAGAGCCACTAAAGAACCACTGAAGACACACTACAGAACCACTGAAGAACCATAAAGAACCACTGAAGAACCATGAAGAACCACTGAAGAACCACTGAAGAATGCTAAGGCCAATAACAACAACCAGAAGGGAACGCGGTGGAAATGTGAGCTCTACGGAGCGCACCTTTCTAGGTTGCAAAAATAAAAAATAAAAATAAAACACACCCACCCTAAATAGACGTGTCATACGGTGTTAGGTGCTACCAGGTATGCTCACCAAACACTCAAACAAACAAAATAAATCCAACAAACAATTCCAAACAGGTGCGCCTTCTAACCTGATATGACTACATATGCTTCTACGTCTAAACTGCAGTCAAAACCGGCCCACCACATGTCTACCCTAAGAAACACTAAATCAAGCCCTACCACACTACCTGTGTTTTCTGGCCGCCCTAATCTACCTACCCTTAAACTAATGCCCTGTAGACCTAACCATCTTCAACCACACCTGCTACCAGTCAAAGATCATACTTGACCATCCACCCGTCCAGTACATGATACGGTACCAGACAAGCAGATGGTGCTAATCCCTTCCCTGACTGCCCCAGGAGTATGTGGTGCACAGGACGCTAACCAACAACCAGAAAATAATGTCCCTATCTACATGTGGTGCCCACTAAACTATATATTTTAACAGCATAAGTAGTCACATCAAATTACAAACAAATACGGCATACTCACCTGTTTGATGAAATGGCTCAAGCCCCCACGTTACACCATATGTAACAAACACCACCCAAACCATAATACCATGACACCCTGTGTAATACAAAAAAAACCACCAAACAAATTTCTAGGGGTAAAATATCCCGGACAAGCGCCCAACTGTTACGACCCTGGCTCATGGGCACGCAACCTATGTGCAAACCAACACCAAAACCCCGTGCTCTAACTCAAAGTGCTACTATATCAAGGAACTATTAATGTAAATGTAAACTAATGTACTAATGTAAACCCAACGGACAATGACTGGAAGAACCTGACAGCTCTTCCTCTAAGCACAGACACTGCATGTGTGTTACTAGGGCTGGCTTTAAAGCTCCCAGAAGGTAACCAATCAGCACTAATTGGCTAATTGGCAGACCTCACCTGCATGCCCCGTGACACAGGAGTGATCAGGCCTGCCTGCACAGTGACACAGGAGTGATCAGGCTCCTGGTACATAACAAACACAGATCTATAATGACATGATAATATATTCCACGACAGTATGTAGTATGTGTGTGTGCGTGTCTGTGTGTGTGGAATTGGGTGCTACTGTTTAACTGAACCCTTCCACTGAAGAACTTTATCTTTACATTTTCTTGGACAGCTCATGTACAGTATTTGCAGTTGTAAAGTCAATCCAAATCACTTGTAGTGTGACTGTGATCAGTGGTGCAGTCGTAATATGGGAACTGGTTACACGCCCCGCGCATGCGCACGCGCATACATGTTCCCTCAGTTGCGCACAGAACAGATGATTATTATGCATAACAATGGAGATCAAGCAGCCCCCCACCTTCTCGTAGGTTCCTATTATTATGCAAAGTCTAGGTGAGAAGTGTGCGGCCGCCGGCCGGGTAGCTTTCTACAACGGCCGGGTACTTATCATTGCACGCACTTCTGCCCTGAGTGACTACTAATAACACGCCGTGTAACCGCGTGTGTGCACGACTGCACCCCTGACTGTGATCAGGGGTGTATAGTACTTGAGTAATTGTACTTTGTTACAATACTTAAGTACTGTTTTCTGGGAATTGTACTTTACTAGAGTATTATTAGGTTTGTATACTTGTACTTTTACTCAATTACATTTCAGAGAAAAAGAAAACTTACTTTTTACTCCTTACATTTAAAATGCAGACCTACAAAGTACAAAGTACAAATCTCGCAAGTCCAACCATTTTAATTAGTATATTTGTTTCTCTGGCCGAACTAACGTTATTAATCCTGCGGCCACGCTTTAAAAAAAACAGCCAATCAAATCCCCATTAATGGAAAATATACCCACCCATACCAATGCTGATTTGTCCTTGTGCATAGAAAGCGGGGATATTTAATTAAACACCTGCTATCAGAAGAATAGACAGTCTGAAAAAAAGTTGTTACTTTAACTTTTTAGTACTTAAGTACATTTAAAAGTAGAAACTTTTTTACTTTTACTCAAGTGTGTTTTTATCCAGATACTCTGACTTTTACTTGAGTACAATTTTGAGACAGTACCCATACTTTCACTTAAGTATAATTTCTGGGTACGTTTTACACCCCTGACTGTGATACATTACAAAGAAAGTACTCAAACTCAGCTGTCTGTAACTTTGAATGAACACAGCACTACAAATACAACACTCTAACACAGAACTGTAACAACACTAACTTACCATCATTAGATAATACAGTTTAAAAACTGTTCCTCTGAAAACCTAAAACAGAGTTATATGGTACCTCGCCTGAGGTACTCAATTGGCTCAATCTAAAGTGCCACCCTCTTTTCTTGATCCTCCAATCACAAGTGTTGCTTGATTGTCTGAGGAAATAAACAGCTGTAATCGGAGGATCAAGTAAAGAGGGTGGGGAAAGGTTTGTGAGGAACAGCATTCTGACATCAGACCTTTTTTGGATATGATTTGCGAATGAGCCGGACTTTTACAAGAGGCCATATTAGGGTTAGTGGTTAATTATAGTCTTAGGGCTAGGGTAAGGGTTAATCTGGTTGTTAACAATATAGTTAGGGGCTAATAGATGCATAATAGTGAATGCGAGGCGCTCACAACTATAGTTATATGGTCCTCACAATTAGTAATATAACAGTGTGTGTCTGTGCGCGCACGCGCGTGTGTGTGTGTGTGTGTGCAAGCGCATTAGTATAGGCTTGTATTGTGCACATATAGTGGGCGTGTCTGAGAGCGTGCAAAGTAGCCATCACCATGCATAAAACAGGGTCTTCTGAAAGCAAGTGTACCTCAGGGAAAACCAGCTTTTAAAACCTAAAGCCGCTGTATTTGTGAACATCATAACTCTACCCACCAGAGAAATATCACTGGGAGGTTTTATTCTACACTCTAATGGAAACTGTCCTCCCCTCTTTGATATGTCGACGCTGGAGTATAATCACAATTTAAAACTGATTACAAGAAGCAATTCTTATTCTCCCTGAAATAATTAATAATTTGTTCAGAAACATTATAGCCGAATGATTACAAAGGCATTTGAATATAAATGACACTTATGAATTTGAAGTTACTGTATATGCAAAAGAACATTAGAATATATGACTGAGGGAAATCTGCATTAATGGTTATGACTGCTGCGGAAGAGTGATGAAGGGGAGCGACACTCAATGGGTCTGACTAATTAAATAGCAATGCAAAACTCTCCCTCTCTCGCTCTCTCCTTTTGTGGTTCCCTCAGTGTCTCTCGTTCTTCATCTCTCTCTCCTTTCTCTCTCTTCCGCCTTCCTTCCTATCTCTCCCACGTTTGCCTCTTTTCTCTCCATGTTCCCATCTCTCTCTTTCTCTCTCTCTCTCTCTCTCTCTCTCTCTCTCTCTCTCTCTCTCTCTCTCTCTCTCTCTCTCTCTCTCCTCTTCCTTTCCATTTCTCTCTTCCTCTCTATCTCCCCCCTCTCTCTATCCTTCCCCCTCTCTCTTCCCCTCTTTCTCTCGTTCTATTCCTCTCTCCCTTATTTTCTTTACTGCCCTTTGTCTTTATCTTTCTTACTCTTCATCTTTCTCTCTCTTCACTTTCATTATACCTCTCCCTCGCTTATTCTATCTCTCTCTCTTATTATCTCTCTTCCCCCTTTCTCCCATTTCATTATCTCTCTCTCTCTCTCTCTCTCTCTCTCTCTCTCTCTCTCTCTCTCTCTCTCTCTCTCTCTCTCTCTCGCTCGCTCACACACACACAGCAGGGGGTGTCAGAGCAGCAGGTCTCTAAGGGCTCATCTCAGAGCTACTGAGGTACAGCCATAAAACTGACAGGCCAACTAATTATCCCCAAAATTACAACGTCTTAATGTTCAGGCTCACAGCAACGCTTGCGAGGCGCAGAGGTGCTCAGAGAGAGAGAGAGAGAGAGAGAGAGAGAGAGAGAGAGCGTGTGTGTGTGTGTGTGTGTGTGTGTGTGTGTGTGTGTGTGTGTGTGTGTGTGTGTGTGTGTGTGTGTGTGTGTGTGTGTGTGTTTGTGTGTGTGTGTGTGTGTGTGTGTGTGTGTGTGTGTGTGTGTGTGTGTGTGTGTGTGTGTGTGTGTGTGTGTGTGTGTGTGTGTGTGTGTGTGTGTCTGTGTGTGTGTGTGTGTGTGTGTGTGTGTGTGTGTGTGTGTGTGTGTGTGAGTGTGTGTGAGTGAGAGAGTGTGCGTATGAGTGTGTACTGGCGAGTGTGTGTTTATTAAGTAGGCAGCAGGAGGTGGTCTCCTGCATGTAGAGCAGAGAGTCATGTGTGGCGCTAGGTCTTTGTTCTCCTTCCTGCCCTGATCCTCGCTGTACCACAAAAACAAAAGCACGGAACCAAGTGACATCATCACCGCAGATCAACACGAACAAACACCTAGAAATCCATTCCGGTCATACAATTTACATACGGATTTCCTGGCTTTATTTAGAACATCATCCACCTCTTTGTATCCTTGCATGGTAAATACATGGCGTAACTTACATCAGGCCCTCTCTGTTCTTTTCTCTTCTCCTTTATCTCTCTCTTTCTTTTCCATGTGTTTATCCGGTGAGCCCCGTGGTAATGCTGTGGCAGTGTTTCACGGTGTGATGTCAATGTTCACAGACATGCCTAATCCGGCTGTTCTGTGATCAGCTGGCTGCACTGGGGAAAAAAACTCATTGACTTATTATCTCCACCAAGTGAAAGTCTGTCTGTCTCACTGTCCACAGCTAATCTCACAGACTACAGCCAGGGCCCATTTGTATGAGCCGTTGCTCAAAGGCCAGAAACCGGGATTCTGGAATATTTTCCTGATCGGTCTAACAACTATTTTATTTTAATTTATTTGCATCATTATCCATTGAAATACATATTCAGTATGGAGTTACATTTTTTGAACAGGTTTGCTGGTAATCAGCTTTAGCCAAATTACTTATTTATTACTGCACCTTAATTTTGAGTCCCAAATATCGTTGTATGCAAATATAATGACAATAAAGTACAATATATCTAATCTATCTATCTATTATGGCACTTGTTGGCACCATCATGAACCTATTGTTGTTGATATATCTATGCATTAACCTCTTAACACTTTCAGCGCCAATCACGTAATATTACGTGTTTGCTCGCCAACCGGTGAGCGCCAAAAACGTAATATTACGTTTTTAGATCGTTTTTTTATTTATTTATTTAAATATCCTATATACTCTCGTGGACCTCGGTGTTACCATTGGAACTCATTGTGAGACCTCGAGAGTGCAATGCCGGCCGAATCCTGCTAGGTGGCAGTATCGCCTACCCATTGAAACCTTATTTCACACTGTTTGTTGCATTTTATATGATCCGGGCAGAGAATTTGGACCCGAGCAAGTGAAATGGTTAATCCGAGCACCTTGGAACGCTTTCAGCACACTTGATGCATATTTTGTGCCATTTCATGTCAGGGACCCAATGGACATCAATACTGGAAATCGCGATCAGTCAATTGGAATATTCATTCTGGGATACCTCCTAGTAAAGGTAAGGACTATATGACATCAAGCCTACTTTGATCCAACAATGAAATCAACTGCAGATCGCAACGATCAACGTGTATTATTCAAAACGTATGCCGTTGCTGACGATCAGAGCTTAAAAAAACGACCCTTTGATGCATTCATGATGAAACATAATACCTATTATATACCTTTGATTTTGAAATAGTAACGTGTCCAAGCGAGCAACGCAAACAACTTTAGCCAAATTCACATAGCGCTCTGTTATGAACGGGGTAAGTGACTTCCAAGTTGTCGAAGAAGAACGAAACAGAGATACTCTTCCAAAACAGGTGTACTGTTTATTACCAGGATAAGAGTATACAAGTACGGTGATAAAGATTTTAGGTCAGAGCTTGTTCCATCAGTAATCTTGTCCATAGTTGAGGTGAAGCTCTAGCAAATGACAAAGGATAGAGCAAACGTTAAATAGGCACATACCAAACATTCCACGCTGTCAATGAGTGACAGCAGTCTGACAACCAATGACAGCACCCAGGTGTGACAGACAATTAGTGATGACAGCAATTCAGTGATGACATACCAGGTGAACCCATAACAACAGGAAGTGACCCAGGTAGACAGTAGGATACTATCCTAAGGAGGATAGGCTCCCGAACATTACAGTATCCCCCCCCCCCGACGAACGGCACCTGACGTCCACCTAGGGGCCTCGGGATGCAGCCGCCGGAAATCATCGATCAGGCTGGGGTCTAATATGTCCCGTTGAGGCACCCAAGAACGCTCTTCTACCCCGTACCCCTCCCAATCCACCAAGAACTGAAACCCCCTACCCCTCCGCCTACAACTCAGGATTCTCCGCACTGTATAGACAGGCTGACGTCAATAATGCGGGGCGGAGGAACCGCAGGGAGTGGCGGGGACAAGGGCGATGAGAGGAATGGCTTCAACAGGGACACATGAAATGTCGGATGGACCCTCATAGAGGCCGGAAGCCTGTAAGCCATAGGATTCACCCGACGCACCACTTTAAAGGGACCTATAAAGCGAGGAGCCAGCTTCCTGGACTCCACCCGGAGAGGGAGATCACGAGTGGAAAACTAAACCCGCTGTCCCGGACGGAAAACCGGAGCCGGACGACGCTTGCGGTTAGCTTGCGGCTGAGCCTTAACCGAGGCCTTCTGCAGTGCCGTCCGCACCCTGTTCCACGTCCTGCGACAATGAGCCACATGTGCCTGGGCCGACGGCACCTCCACCTCCTGCTCCTGTCGGGAAACAGAGGAGGTTGAAAACCATATTGACACTGAAAGGGAGACATACCAGTAGAGGAGGAGAGGAGGGTATTATGCGCATACTCAGCCCAGGCCAACCTCCTACTCCACGTCGCCGGACACCCAGCAACGTAGCACCTCAGAACGGCCTCCAGATCCTGGTTGACACGCTTCCTCTGCCCGTTCGTCTGCGGATGGAACCCAGATGACAGGCTGACGGAGGCGCCTAGACCGGCGGCGAACGCCTTCCAGAACCTGGAGGCGAACTGAGGACCCCGGTCGGACACAATATCCACTGGAAGCCCATGGACCCGAAAGACGTGCTGCACCACTAGGTCAGCCGTCTCCCGAGCCGAGGGGAGCTTGGGGAGGGGAATGAAGTGGGCCGCCTTGGAGAACCGGTCCACCACCACCAGGATGGCAGTGAACCCATCCGATAGGGGAAGGCCGGAAATAAAATCCAGGGATATGTGCGACCAGGGACGCTTGGGAATAGGAAGCGGTCGGAGGAGACCCGCCGGTGGACGGCGAGAGGTCTTACTGCGCGCGCACACCGGACAGGCCGCCACAAAGGAGCGTGTATCCCCCCCCTCTGTCGGCCACCAAAACCTCCTACGGATAAACTCCAGGGTTCTGGTGGCCCCAGGGTGGCCGGTGAGAGAGGATGTATGTGCCCACTGCAGCAGGCGCGAGCGTGCCGCCTTGGGCACATACATCCGACCCGGAGGACCCCCACCGGGATCGGGCTCCTGTGCCTGAGCCGACCTTACCACCCTATCTATGCCCCATGACACGGGTGCCAAAATCAAGGCCTGTGGAATAATAGGGTGGGGCTTCTCCTCTCGACCCGGAAGATCAAACTGACGTGACAAGGCGTCAGGCTTGACGTTCTTGGAACTGGGTCGATAGGAGATGGAAAATCGAAATCGAGTGAAGAATAACGCCCACCTGGCCTGGCGAGCGTTAAGGCGTTTAGCCCCTTGTATGTAAGCCAAGTTATTATGGTCAGTCCAAACAATGAAAGGATGTGCCGCACCCTCTAACCAATGTCTCCATTACTCCAATGCCAATTTGATTGCCAACAACTCCCGATCGTAGTCGTACAACTACCCACGTCGTAGTTACGCTCGGCCGGGGAGAGCCGGCTCGAAAAGAAGGCACAAGGATGCACCTTACCGTCCTTTAAACATCTCTGCGAGATTACACCTCCCACCGCGGTGTCAGAGGCATCCACCTCCACAATGAACGGAGCCTCTGTGTCGTGACGGATTAGTACAGGGGTGGAGGTAAATCGACGTTTGAGGTCACAGAAGGCCGACTCTGCCTTAGGCAACCATTCAAAGAAAGGGAGAGAAGACTTAGTGAGAGCTGTTAATGGATTGACTAAGGCGCTAAAATTAGGAATAAAGCGCCTGTAAAAATTTGCAAAGCCCAAAAAACTTTGTAACTCCTAGAGCGACGAAGGCCGTGGCCAATCCAAGACTGCACTCACCTTGGCTGGATCCATGCGAAGATCGCCCTTCGTCAACACAAAGCCCAGGAAGGAAACGGTGTGATCAGCAGCCGGAGCGTTATCAATCGGGGGGAACGGCGAGCGGGGGTATCCGGTAGATCGGGAGGAGTACCGAGAGCCACGCCTACCGGCGCCGGATCGCTATGGAGGGGCTTCGACCGGCTGTCGTGAGTTCATCGCCCAGTGCTCTCTGATTTTTCAATTGCAACCGCGTACTTTCCCCAGTGAGGTGTCCCGGGTAGCGTACATTATAACTCTCCTCACGGGTCGTGCTCTCTCTTGGGCCACAGCGGAGTGGGAGAGTGGGTCTGTGGTCTCAACGTGTTCCACGGCCTGGCCGTTACTCTCTGTCAGTGTTTTTTGCTATGTACGACATAGAAAGCAGGTGTAGGATTCACACACACATGACTTGTTTTGTTATAAATCCTGTTCACAGTCTGTGGGTAGCGGGCATTGTATTAGCTTATGCTATACATTCTACCGAAGGTCTCAAAATGTTACAGTTGTATTTGGTGTGTAGGGAAAAAGGGTTTGTGTGAGGGGGTGCCGAATAAACCCCTCCTTCCCACTTGATTGGTTTAGGGTTTTTTTCTCATTCTGCTGAACCAGTCAGGGCCGAGCCGTTAAACGTCTTGGCAGGGGGGGGGGGGGGGTTGTCCTGACACGACTCCTATTACAAACAGGAGTCGTGTACAGGGTTTCCCCCCATCATAGCATATACGTTGCTATGTCGACGGCTTCCGTGAGTTAAGATCTTTACGTAAGGTTTGTGGTGTTAAAGTGTCGGGTTAGAGCGTAGGGCTTACGGGTCTGCTACGCTCGATTTTATGTGTAAACTTGAGTCAGTTGGTCACGTGACTCACAGTTGACATGTCTTTTTCATAACTACGACTCATGTGGGAAGGCTTCTGGGAAAGTTCGGTCTATACTCTTTGACAAAAGGAGTGACTGGATGTAAAAATGTAAACAGTTTTTACTCCCAGCTGTGCAGTTTGGGTTTATACTGTTGATGCTTCTTCTTTATTATTATAAAGAGTTGGAGTTGGTTGCATCTCACCCCTCTTGTCGTTCCCCTGGGCGCCTTGGGGATTCAATGAAAGGTCTAAATAGCCTATTTATTGATGTGGATGTACCCGACGCACACGTAGTGCTAGTTCGGGATGTTCTGTTGGACATTAAGCAACTGACTGGCGCGCCTTGGTTGCTTGGGGTTAAAACGGCGTTTTTATGAAGCAACTGGGATGGGGTTTTCCTCTTCCGACGACCTGTGTGGTTGTCGACGGATTCTCGTTCATATCGGGGGATGATGACGGAATGGATCTGAACATACGTAGAAGGGTTTCACGCCCTGGGGGTGGGCCGCCGGGCGCGGTTCGCACCGAACGTCTGGGTGGCGCCTTCTTTTCATGTCTAAGATCAACACACATGTCTGCCCCTTCTCCTGGAGTTGGCAGGTCGGCGTGGTTAGGGCACGGGACTGGTTCTGGTCGCGCTGGTCCGGATCAGTTGCACCCGTTGTCCGCCGGGGATGCAGATCTGCTGTTCTGGTACACTGAGGGACTTGGGCTTTTTTCAGGGGGAAAAATGCCAGGTCGGTCCGGGTGTCACAGGGTTAAGCGCTATGGAGCCCTTGTTGGGTACATTGTATTCTACACTGTCGTAATGGCTTACGGCCGTGCCAACCTGTACACGCCCGATCTCGTCAGATCTCGGCCGCCACGCAGGTTGGTCTTGGTTAGTACTTGGTTGGGTGACCTCCTGGGAATACCAAGTACGGGGTGCTTGGGGCTGGTTCTCCATTTCTTTCGCTCTTCTCTTACGCATGGCGAAGAGGGGCCTGTTGGGGTGGTCTTTGACCTCCTCGGGGGACCCTGTGCTCCCCGTATCGCCGGGCCCGGTCCGAAGGCGACGGTGTTCCCAAACCAGAAACCATGGGTGGACAGTACTATCAGAGCAGCCCTGAACTCTCGCACCACTGCTTACAACCTGGGCAGAGAGTCAGGAAACATGGAAGAGTACAAGACAACAGTCTACACTCTGCGCAAGGCTGTTAAAACTGCTAAGAGGACGTATGCCGACAAGATGGAGGCACAAATGGCACAGAATGACACAAGAGGCTTATGGCAAGGACTGAGGGCTATAACTGACTACAAAGTCACTGCCCCCTCAATGGGAAGCGACGACGCCTCCCTTGCGGACCAGCTCAACACCTTCTACGCGCGGTTTGGTGCAAACAGTGGCACTGCTAGCCCAACGGCTAGTGACATCACTGGTGCGCCGGCTGTTGTGGAGGCGGGGGGGCATCCGCGGGGGGCGGGGACGCTCTCTCATTGACGGTACACAGTGTGAGAAGAGCATTTATGCAGGTGAACACCAGGAAGGCGGCTGGCCCAGATGGAATAACAGGACGCATACTCAAGTCCTGTGCTAACCAGCTAGCCCCTGTGTTCACCACCATATTTAATCGATCCCTGAAGGAGTCAGTGGTCCCTGCCTGCTTCAAGATGTCTACCAGTATCCCGGTACCAAAGAAACCCTCCCCAGCAGGTCTCAATGACTACACCTCTGTGGCCATGAAATGTTTCGAGAGGCTGGTCAAGGATCACATTTGTGCCTCCCTCCCCAGCGATATGGACCCTATGCAATTTGCATACAGGCCAAACAGGTCCACTGACGATGCGGTCTCCCAAGTACTGCACAGCACCCTCTCTCACCTGGACCGTCAGAAGGGGGGCTATGTGAGACTGTTGTTCATTGACTACAGCTCAGCGTTCAACACCATAGTCCCCACCAGACTGGTGGACAAGCTGATCGGGCTGGGTCTGAGCTCCGCCCTGAGCGCCGCCCTGAGCGCCTGGGTACTGGACTTTCTGAGTGAGAGACCCCAGGCGGTCAGGGTGGGGGGTCAGACCTCCAACACCATCACCCTGAGCATCGGGTCCCCCCAGGGCTGTGTTCTGAGCCCCCTGCTGTACTCGCCAAGTTCAGCTCCAACTCCATAGTGAAGTTCGCAGACGACACGGTGGTGGTGGGGCTGATCTCGGACAACGACGAGAAGGCCTACCGGGAGGAGGTTGAGGTACTGGAACGCTGGTGCCAGGACAACAGCCTGCTCCTGAACATTGGTAAAACCAAGGAGCTGATCGTGGATTATAGGAGAGGACAGCAGGAGACACACACACCACTGATGATTAACGGGGCTACCGTGGACAGGGTGAGCAGCTTTAAGTACCTGGGGGTCCACATCTCAGAGGATCTGACATGGACAACACACATAGACACAGTAGTAAAGAAGGCGAAGCAGCGCCTCTACCACCTGAGACGGTTAAGGAAGTTCAGAGTATCGGGAAAGATACTCCAGTCCTTCTACTCAGGAGCTGTAGAGAGCATCTTGACCGGAAACATCACTGCCTGGTATGGAAACAGCACGGCACAGGACAAGAAGGCCCTACAGAGAGTGGTGCACTCAGCCGAGCGTACCACGGGTATGGCACTACCTCCCCTGCAGGTTCTATACAACAAGAGGTGCAAATCCAGAGCCTGCAGAATAATGAAAGACCCCCACCACCCCAATAACAGCCTGTTCCAGCTGCTGAGGTCAGGCAGACGCCTGCGAACCCCAGCTACTAGGACAGAGAGGCTTAGGCTCAGCTTCTTCCCCCAGGCCATCAGAGCCTTGAACAATGAACATTGAGTGCCACAGAACACTGAACTATCCACACACAAGCACACACACGACACGCACGCTGTGCACGCTCACACACTAGCAGCCACTTTAACACTTTAACATGAGCGGGCACACACTCATGCCGCACACACCCACTTATGGCCAAAAGGAAAGGCCACTTTAAATTAGTATAACAACAGTAACAGTGTATTGTACTACCAAAGCTACCTAGCATGTCCTATATGCTCTGTAAATATTTTTTATGTACAGATACTGAGATGTCACACCATGTTACCTGTTACCTGTTTATTGCACAATGTTGTTTTTATTGGATTCTATTATATGTTGTACCACTGTATTGCACATCGTTGCGGGCAAGACCACCCGCATTTCATTGTATACTTGTATGCCGTGACAAATAAAACTCTTGACTTGACTTGACTTGAAGTAATGTTTTCGTTGACCCGTAGGCCCGGGATAACCCTGTTGGAAACTGAAACGCGGGTACTGCGGTGGTGCCGCAGGTACGTTTTGGAGTTTTTTTCCTGAGGGGTTATGGGACCGACCACCGCATAGGGTAATGCCTGGGTGGTTGGTTCTCTGGTGTGTCGGTGCAGTGTCAACTCCCGGGTTGCCCGGTTGAGTGTGCCCCTGCACGTTCGTGACGTCTGCCAATTGTGTCAGCCTTCGCTTTGAGGGAGGTTTGTCATGGTGACGACAACACCAGTATACGCCCCTTCCGCCGGGTCGGCTGTGTTCAGCTGACCCCTCTGGCGCCTGTCTCGTCCGCAGTCTCCAGGCTCGGGTTAACAGCCTGTTGCCTGTTTTTTTTCCCGGTGCGCTGCCTGCTTCCGTGGTAAGCCTTGTTATTACGGCCGTGCTGACTGCCTGTACTGCAGGGTCAGTGTACTATTGGGGGGACAGGGCCCGCTCGACTGAGGGGCCTTTGTCCGAATCCGCTGGCGATGTGGGGGGCGGGGTCACTAAGTGCCCACCTGGTGGGGTCTTGATGCTGGCATCATGGACTTCTCCGGGCCCCCGTTCCAGGGGGTCCAGTCCCTTTGGTGGGTCTGGGCCTTCCTTCGCGCTCCGCTGCTACGGCCTTGCCACGGGGTTGGGTTGCCCTTGACCCCGTGATTCTGGGGGCAGTAACGAGGTTGTTCCCTCCGTTCGTTCCCGGGTGGCTTGCGGGTTGTGCGTGTGTGTAGTCGTGGGGTCAGGCCACGGTCTGCTCATCCTGTGCGTTGAGTTGCTTCAGTGCCTCTTCGCACGGTCGGGTCCGTCGCCCTCCCGGGAACCTCCAATAGGGGGGGTGCCCTCCATTAGGGGGGGTCAGGGGGGCTCGGCCCTCCCTGTTCTGATGGTTGTGGGGGGCCTTCAGCGGGGTGTATTTGTCGGCCGATGGCTCTCGCTCGGCCTCCCTTGTGCATGAGTGACGCCGAGCGAGAGCCACTATGATGCAGAACGTTAGGTTATGAATATAACCAAGTTCTGTTAATAGTGGTGACGCTCAGCGTCCGACGCCGCTGCAGCCCTTGATCTCACCTTGTGGTGAAAGCTTGGGAAGGAGGAGAGCAGATGGCCACACACCTGCTTATGAAGGTAAGCTAACGAGGGATGTGGTCAGACGAATACTGGGATAAAGGTACATTGTGGAATTTTATTCAGTGCGCGTGCACGTGTGCGAGGACAGTGCATGAGTGACGCCGAGCGTCACCACTATTAACAGAACTTGGTTATATTCATAACCTAACGTAATTCACTCGAGTTGAAAACATTTCTGTCTTCCGTCTTCCTCTCCCAATCAATCGCAGATCAAATATAAATCAAGATCATATATAGATATAGGCAATTGCATGTTCTATTTCTTGCCTAAAATGCTGTCAGAAACATATTTCAGTGAACCATTTCGGTGATTGGATTCTCTCATTCCCCATATGTTATGCTCCTTTTCCGAATACAGATCTTGATATGAGCTCCTTCTGAGTCTCTCTGTACTGGCCATGAGACTCTGGTAGCGCTTGCCTGAGCGCAGCCGTCTCCCACTAAGAGAGGGACTAGATAGAGAGACTAGAGTGATACACTAAGGGAAAGTGAAGAAGTGCAAGAAGGAGATGGAAGAGTGAGTAGAAAGAAAGAAAGAAAGAAAGAAAGAAAGAAAGAAAGAAAGAAAGAAAGAAAGAAAGAAAGAAAGAAAGAAAGAAAGAAAGAAAGAAAGAAAGAAAGAAAGAAAGAAAGAAAGAAACAAACAAACAAACAAACAAACAAACAAACAAACAAACAAACAAACAAACAAACAAACAAACAAACAAACAAAGAAACAAAGAAACAAAGAAACAAAGAAACAAAGAAAAAAAAAAACATATCCATTCCCAACAGCCAGTCCCTCCTGTCAGCCATACAGTACGTGCTGAGGTGAATATAATCCCCGGGTGGATATGACAGCAGATCCAGGCTATGTGATAAGCAAATACCATCATCGATTCACATCGCTGCTACTCCCTCTGAGCACAGGACAGAGGATTACACAGGGAGTGAGGGGATTTACCCATCTAATTCAGACCCTGATAGGAAGGGCTGCCAACCCTGATATGCCAGAGTATGTCATACCAATTCAAGGCCATGTGTGTGTGGCTGGAAAGGTAACTCTATACGTACAGTACAGTGGCTCTATGTTCTCAGTACAGCATTGCAGTACAATGGGGAGAGTAGGTGAAAAAGTCAAGTCAAGAGTTTTAATTGTCACGGCATACAAGTATACAATGAAATGCGGGTGGTCTTGCCCGCAACGATGTGCAATACAGTGGTACAACATACAGTGGTACAACATATAATAGAATCCAATAAAAAACAACATTGTGCAATAAACAGGTAACAGGTAACATGGTGTGACATCTCGGTATCTGTACATAGTATTTACAGAGCATATAGGACATGCTAGGTAGCTTTGGTAGTGCAATACACTGTTCCTGTTATTCTAATTTAAAGTGGCCTTTCCTTTGGCCATAAGTGTGCGGCATGAGTGTGTGCCCGCTCATGTTAAAGTGTTAAGTGGCTGCTAGTGTGTGAGCGTGCACAGCGTGCGTGTCGTGTGTGTGTTCATGTGTGCTTGTGTGTGGATAGTTCAGTGTTCTGTGGCACACAATGTTCATTGTTCAGGGCTCTGATGGCCTGGGGGAAGAAGCTGAGCCTAAGCCGCTCTGTCCTAGTAGCTGGGGTTCGCAGGCGTCTGCCTGACCTCAGCAGCTGGAACAGGCTGTTATTGGGGTGGTGAGGGTCTTTCATTATCCTGCAGGCTCTGGATTTGCACCTCTTGTTGTATAGAACCTGCAGGGGAGGTAGTGCAATACCCGTGGTACGCTCGGCTGAGCGCACCACTCTCTGTAGGGCCTTCTTGTCTTGTGCCGTGCTGTTTCCATACCAGGCAGTGATGTTTCCGGTCAAGATGCTCTCTACAGCTCCTGAGTAGAAGGACTGGAGTATCTTCCCCGATACTCTGAACTTCCTTAACGGTATCAGGTGGGAGAGGCGCTGTTTCGCCTTCTTTACTACTGTGTCTATGTGTGTTGACCATGTCAGAATCCTCTGAGATGTGGACCCCAGGTACTTAAGCTGCTCACCCTGTCCACGGTAGCCCCGTTAATCATCAGTGGTGTGTGTGTCTCCTGCTGTCCTCTCCTATAATCCACGATCAGCTCCTTGGTTTTACCAATGTTCAGGAGCAGGCTGTAGTCCTGGCACCAGCGTTCCAGTACCTCAACCTCCTCCCGGTAGGCCTGGGTTTCACCCAGACCACACACACACACACACACACACACACACACACACACACACACACACACACACACACACACACACACACACACACACACACACACACACACACACACACACACACAAACACACATGTACATGGCTGCATGTACAATCACCTACACACACGCACGTGTGCACGTGCACACATACACACATTGTCAAGTGAAGTGTGCAGGTGTTTGATTTGCACTCTCTAATGCCTCAAGGTCATCATCATTAGCTCTGAACCTGAACAGTTAGGTGTGGAGCTGGTAAGACTGTGGAGATCATGAATACTGCATGAGAATGAAGAGGAACAAAGGTTTCAGGGGCAAATTCATAAGACTCCTAATCTCTCTCTTTTCTCTCTCTCTCTCTCTCTCTCTCTCTCTCTCTCTCTCTCTCTCTCCTCTCTCTCTCTCTCTCTCTCTCTCTCTCTCTCTCTCTCTTTTTCTGTCTCTCTCTCTCTCTCTCTCTCTCTCTCTCTCTCTCTCTCTCTCTCTCTCTCTCTCTCTCTCTCTCTCTCTCTCTCTCTCTTCTCTCTCTCTCTCTCTCTCTCTCTCTCTCTCTCTCTCTCTCCTCTCTCTCTCTCTCTCATGTTGAAAGAGAGAGTAAAAACTTGTATCAGTCTTAGAACAAAGTCCAGCTCTGCAATTTGCGAAGTGAGACGGTGGGAGATGGATAGACTGATGAAGGGAGAGATTGACAGGAGATAGATGGAAGATGGAGAGAGAGGGGGGGGGGGGGGGTGGATGGCCCAGGCTGCTGTGATGGAATGAAAGATTGATTTGGAGGCGGATTCAGGGGGCCAGCTCAGGTCAACCTTACCATCTTTATTACTAACTCTCTAGACTATTCATTTAGTGTCCGTTTGAGGACTGAGGGTGAGAGGGGAGAGGAGAGGAGAGGAGAGGAGAGGAGAGGAGAGGAGAGGAGAGGAGAGGAGAGGAGAGGAGAGGAGAGGAAAGAAAGGAAAGGAAAGGAAAGGAAAGGAAAGGAAAGGAAAGGAAAGGAAAGGAAAGGAAAGGAAAGGAAAGGAAAGGAAAGGAAAGGAAAGGAAAGGAAAGGAAAGGAAAGGAAAGGAAAGGAAAGGAAAGGAAAGGAAAGGAAAGGAAAGGAAAGGAAATGAAAGGAAATTAAAGGAAAGTAAGGAGAGCAGAGGAAGGAGAGGAGAGCAGAGGAGAGGAGAGGAGGGGCTGAACAAGGGAAAACGAGAAGAGGGGCTGAACAAGGGAAAACGAGAAGAGTAGTTGAGAAAACAAAAGAGAAGAGGAGCGAAGAGGCAAGAAGAGAAGAGGCAAGAAGAGAAGAGGCAAGAAGAGAAGAGGCAAGAAGAGGCAAGAAGAGGCAAGAAGAGAAGAGAAGAGAAGAGAAGAGAAGAGAAGAGAAGAGAAGAGAAGAGAAGAGAAGAGAAGAGAAGAGAAGAGAAGAGAAGAGAGAAGAGAAGAGAAGAGAAGAGAAGAGAAGAGAAGAGAAGAGAAGAGAAGAGACGAGAAGAGAAGAGAAGAGAAGAGAAGAGAAGAGTGATGGGAAGGGGCTACAAGAAGGGAAATGAGGAGAGGAGAAAATAAAAGAAAATAGGAGATCGGAGAGGAGGGGAGTGGAGGAGAATGATGGGCAAGGAGATTGGAACTAATCTCCAGAGAAAACAGAAAATAGAATAGGTAGTGCGATGCAGGAGGAATGGGTTAATAGAGGGAGGGGAATGGAGGGCAGGATGTCAGGAGAGAGAGTGGCAGAGGTGGGTAGGAGGTTAATTATCAGCTCACAGGGTTACATTGTCACTCTAACCCTTTTTCCTGGGCTTATCTGTAATTGATGGTCACAGTTTGGTCCTATATGTGTGTTTGAACTGGTTATGATGGGAAAATAAATCTTGTCAACAAACATATAGGATTAGGCAATTGCAGATTAGCCTCAGAAAAATGGTTTCTGTTATCTTCAGAGGTGATTTGAAATACTGTTTGTACCATTCATAATGGAAAGAAATACCATTTCACACAAGAATTTCTGTCACTCGCACTGAAACACTGTACCTATGCAATCATAACAGTGAAAAGCATTGATAACGGTTGACAGTGCACTGCTAATGTTGGTCGGTTGACAGTGCACTGCTAATGTTGGTGCCACGATAGCGCCCTCTAGGGACTGTCCCAGTCATTACTGATCTACTGTGGAAGATGTCAGACAAGAGCATGTAATGGGAATTATTAAAGGACAAACGATGAGCCGTTTACATTAATCATTCTGAGTCACGTTTGATAATGATAAGGTTTATTTAACAAATAATAATAGAAAAGTGATTAACAAATAATAATAGGAAAGTAATTTACAGATAATAATAGAAAGGTGATTTAAATAATATAGAAACGTAATTTCCACGTGGCCACGTTGAAAGGGCAGTCACAAAGCCAGAGGCAGGTATGTCACCATTAGCGTTTGGCTGAGGACTGACCCAGAACGCTGTCCACATGCCTGTCAAATACACAGTTGCCAGACATAACAATATATCAGATATGATGACTTAAGGTAAGCAGAATGGTTTTCTCAGAAACTAGAAACAGACAACAACTCTGTTATGACTAAGATGTTAAAGAGACATGCACACATTAACCAGTGTAATGGGAATTATCTAACCTTGGGTTATGGCTGGGCTTTATAACAGAATACTCTGTGTGTCCTTTAAAGAGGCACACACACATTACGCAGATCCTAGTGTAACAGTCTGTAAAATGATAAAACCATAATGACATGATAATATTTCCACGACAGTTCCCTCCTTTTGATAATTATTAATCACAATCATTATCATTTCATAAAGACAACAAAAAATATTATCATTCAAACGCAGATTATAACAACCCAGCAAAAAACTATTTTTATTATCTAAAAAACAGTCACTAGAGGGATAACGAAATCCACAATGAATGATGACGGATGACAGGTAAACAGGTTGTCTCCAGCACAACACAGTGTCCCGGCTCTGGGCAAGGCACCCACCACCAAGCTGAAAAATTTAAATCACAAAAAGAAAAAACAGGGCAGTACCTTGCAAGATAGACTGCGCTCACGAAATATAACACTGGGTGCATTACTAGAAGACAAAAACATTCTCACAAAACTCATAGCGAAAACAGAATACACGTGACTGCATTCTCCGGGAGATAGCCAAAACAAAACAAAAACTATTTGCAGACTCCTCACAAAGAATGAAAAAATAACTGGTTACTATTGCAATGCACAACACATTAAAAAATCTCCACCTGAATCAAAGAAAGTTCATTACATCATTACCTAACATCTTTTAGGACGATACTGTAATATCTGCATGTATTGTGGTTCAAACCTAAGCATTGTGGGTAAAACTTGCCTCATCCCGGAAACGGTCTCTTCTCCCTCCCCCGGTCGCTGGTCCAAGCACCCCCCTCTGCAGTCCATGTATGCCGTGGCTCGGTCCTGATGATCCTCCCCTCCGATGCAAGGAGCCTGTCCGGTGAATGGCTTAGACCTGCTGGAAACTGTCTCTAAGATCTTTATCTCAGGACCACTGATCCTATCAGACTGGAGTCAGCTGTCGGTTGATGGTCTTAGCGCCCCATCGTTCACTAGCCGATAGGCCCTCTGCCTTCTAGTTCTGGAGCAGATTGGGACAGCTTACTTTCACAGAAACCAGCTGTAGTCGGTCCCCCCACTCAGGCCCTTGGTTGTGGCCCTGATGGAACAGGTCTGCTGGAAACCGTCTCACAGATCTTTGTCTCGGCTGATGGTCACGGAGTACTGTCCATGTGTCACCGCTGTAACTGCAGAAGCCTGGTACAGACAGTGGTCCTGCGCGTCCTCCTCTTGGTCAGAGACGGGTGCCCGGACCGCAAGGAGAGTGAAGAGACCGTTCAGCGAGACCCCACCACAGAAAAAGAAAGAAAAAAACCATCAGTACATAGCTCAAATACAACTGAGGTTTTTGACCTAGGCATAAGTGACCATTGCCCCACAGTCTGTGTAAGAAGCACAAGACTGGTTTTAAGGAGTAATTCTAAATCTTTTAATAACGAATCATTCTTAGATGACCTTGTTCTTTCTGATACTTATTGTTATGGGAGATTTATAATATAATATGAGCAATAACTTGTAATGTTATCAGTACATGGCTCAAACACAACTGAACACAATCACGTGCACTCCTGTGACATACGAATAAGATTAAAGAGAGAGAAAGAAAATAAAGAATTAATAATAAAAAAACTGTATTCTGAAGCTGGACGAAGGTCATTCAATCACACTGTCACTCAGGGGTGACATGTTGTAGTTCTCACCTCCTTACCAGAGGACAGGTCTACAACTGAACTGAACTTAAAGGGGAGACACTACTTTTTTATTTTTTTTATCACAATTGTATGTTCAAACATGCACATGAGGCCTGATCTACTTAAATATGCACTAATTTGCATATAATTCCAGGACAGAAATCTGAACATTGGATAAAGCCATTTTCAAAATTATAGCTCCATTTTGTCGACATATTAGAGCCAAAGGGGATTTTGGATATCTCTTTTTATCACTCCATAAATCAGAATACACTCCATTCAGTCATTGTTATGGCAAAATTACATACTATGCCAAATCAGATATGAATAGAACTGGACAAACCAAACAAAAAATAAAAGACAAAAAATAAAAACCCACTCTGCATTAAAGATAGAGTAATACCCCGGTTTTAAATGGAGGGGCAAGACAGTTTAATACACACATACGACGTGGAAGGAGTTGCAACACCATTACCCTGAGGATTGGCTGAAATCACTATTATGGCTGCCTACAAGGAAAATAAAACGGATCCCACAACAATGTGACTTATGGCCTTATAGCAAATTGTTTTGACTGGCTAATGTGTGCTTCTCTTAAAGAGAAACGCACATACTACGTTGATATCTGATGACAGCGCCCTCTCATACAATACTTCCCCTCCATCCTTTTTTGTCTCTGTTAAATACACAGTGATGGTCAGATATAGGTAATTCGATTACTGATACTTTATCAATTAAGGCTAGGATGTCACCTAGATTATTGTGCAGCAGTATAGTCCTCTGTATCCAAAGGTCTTTAAAGAGGACTGTTGTTCATCGTGCCATCAATCATTGGAATAACTGCCCACTGAACATAAGTAAATTGAATAGTAAAGTGTCTTTCAAATACCACCTAAGAATGCACTACTTAAATATGTGAGCTGATGTTGATAATGATGTCTACATTGTTAATTGTGATTGTCAAAATAATATACACTATCTCTATTGGAATGGAGACTTCAGCACAGGATAAACTAGGGATGGGCAAAAATAATCCAGATCGATTGATCACATGATGTACTCGAGTACTCGTGGAGGAAAACGCTGTACAAAATAAACTTATTTTCCGGTGTTTTAGACTTTTATTTTTAAGCCCACCGCTCCGTCTTTTCCGGTGTTCTAGACTTTTATTTTGAAGCCCACCGACCGGACCGGAAGTATTGTTGTGTGATTATCATGACAGCCGCTTTGTATTCCCTTGTAAACGATAACGAACCAGAGCCGCGCCAGCTCTGTAACGGAGATAGTCATAGGACCCCGTCACACGAATGCGACTGCTCAGTGGAAATGTTGGAAACCCTGTTGGTAAAAGCAATGACGCCTGCCGCGGACGTTAAGTTGATAAAGTTCCTATAATAACTTTACGAAACGTGTGAAGACATTTTGATCGACTTCTTTTTTAGTTCATGTTATTAGATTAAGCACTTATTGTATACACATGAAGCACTAGATAGACTATTTGTTTAGTTCAATAGTTGTTCTTAAAGAAACATTCCCATCAGGCATCTCGCGGAACCCCTGTGTGCCCCGTGGTGTGCAGGCAATCTACCCGTTATGTCAGTCCTTTGACCACCCGCTTATTGTAAACACTCATGCATGCACTTGTTTTAACGTTATCCTGTGTCGTTAGCCACGCTATACGTTGTATTCATTTTGTTAGCTATTTAGCCAATGTTGTTATCACTGAACGAACACCACCAAAACGTTACTGATCTCTAATCCTCATTTAGCAGCCCAATTTCTCCGGCAGTAGGAAGTAAAACAACATACGTTACACTACTTGTATGATAGCGCACATAAGTCCTTTTAGACCCAGTGTCATCTCCCTCTAAACTCTCACTATAGACCACTCTCCATAGACTCACTATGTTTGCCACATGTATTCCCACTGTAGGCCTACTGTATTTGTGCTGTATAACGACAACACATTCGACATGCACTTGTTTCTATTCTATCCTGCATTTAATAAAAATAATTACCCATATTTGTGCCTTTATGGCTGCTCTCTTTTTTTTTTTTTTTTATGTTGATTCAAAACAGGGTATATATTGAAATGTATTTAAATCCCAGTCTCAAAGGTATACCTAAACCCTATACACTTTATGATCACTTTGGAGCTACTAATACAAATTTCAGAAGGCCCATTGTCAGTGATTTGTTCACATGGCCTTAATATATTGCTGTACCTGTATCTCTATCGATCTGTGTGCGTGCATGTGAGTGTGCGCTATACTTTGCCTGAGCTCAGGTCGATGTCTCCCCGCCGTGCGTCCAGCCAATGCGCTGTGGGCCCGTCCCGTCCTGCACCTCCGCACGCCATTGTGCTTTTTTCCCCTCAAACACCTCCTTATAGGCACAGTCTGTATGCCAATGCCCGGCACCGCCGCATACAAAACAAATCCCAGCAGCTTTGCGCCTCTTTCCTGGGACTGTCACCTTCCTGCCCTGCCCAAGCTGTGAGACCGTTTTCACCAGGGCTAACTGCGACTGTCCCACCGCTGATATCAATGACAGGTGTGAACGCTGCATCAACCCTTCAGCGTACAACCTCATCATCTCCAATTGCCTGGCCAATTCATCTGCTGTTATCGATCCAGCCTCATGTGTGGCCGCTGCGGCGGGTGGCATATAAGCCCTCTCTCCTCGCACCGGAGTTGATGGTCGCCGGCGAGACCAGCGGATAGGAGACGGGACGGGCGGTGGCGGTGACGCACACGGAAAGACACCGAGCCCAAAATCCAGCCCCGGGCACACCTTGGGAGAAAAGACAGAAAACAGATTCTTAGCTTCTCCCGTCATGACCCCACAGGCATGGCCGTAGCCAGCTATGAGGTCACCGAGGTCCGGACCTCGGTAACTATTTGCTAGTGGGCCGTTTGGTCAACGACCGGGGCCGGCCCAATAATCACATCTCTTACTAAGCCCCTCCCCCACTAGGCTGGGAACAGCGGCCCATTATGCGTGCTGCGGCCCAATCACATCTCTTAATAAGCCCCCCCCCCCCCCCCCCAATAGGCTGGGAACAGCGGTCCATTATGCGTGCTGCGGCCCAATCACATCTCTTAATAAGCCCCCCCCCTCTCTCACCTGTTTCTCGTGTTAGAAGAACAGATGCGGAAACAGGAAAAATGGAGAAACAGAACATGGAGAAATTGCCGGCGGAAAAAATCTGAAAACTAGAGGTGGTCGTGGATGCTGACAAATATAATAAAATAACAGACATGTTTGCTGCTTCAACGTCGTCATCCACAACAAGTTCAACACAGCCTCAGGTACCCAGCCAGGCAGAAGGGCAGAGGAGGGACGGTGAGCTGGAGGAACAATGAGGTAGTTTGTGTGTGCCATCTCTCTCTGCCATGGTGATGTCGATAATAATATTAATTATAACGTTATTTGGTGAGCATCGCGTTGGCTAAAATAAGCCCAGGTTACTGTCAGTGACCGTCACATCTAAGCTGATCAGCACTTCTAATGAGCCGCTGCCCCCTAGTGGCCGGCTGTAACAAACAAGCACACCATTGATTTAATTGCCATATAACTCGCATACAAAGATCTAACTTACTCCTCTCTGAGCATGAATATAAAACAAACAGGTGATAACTGTGTAAACCTTATGCAATATTCATCATTGATATTTGGATACTTGAAATCTGTATGAACTGAGTAGTTAGTACCAAATGAATGAATGAATGAAGTTAGTATAAAATGGAACAGCTCCATGCATTAATTGAATAAACAACTATTTGCTCATTACCAGTATGGTATTGTTTAAATTGTACAGCTTTTTGCACATATTTGTCAGGGAATTCCAACAATTCTGGACCTGAATGTACCAGTTCATTGTAATCATCTCTCTCTCTCCTTAATGTCTAGTCAAGCCAGAAATGGACCTCCCTAATTTCTAAACCCTGGCTGGGTGGTGTCCGACCGATTATAGTGGGCCGGTCTGGGCCATAAAAAAAAATGGACCTCCCTAATTTCTAAACCCTGGCTACGGCCCTGCCCACAGGCCCCCCTTTCTGGCCCCTCTAAACTGTCCACATTTTCCATTTTCTAGGTAAACACAAAACAAACAAAAACAAACAAAAAATAAAGTATGTGGCCCCCAAAAATTGGTTCCTCCTGAGCACTCGGAGATAAAAAGCTCTGTAAACAGCGTACCTCACGCCGCCCTATCCTATTTCCTTTCAGAAAAACTGCAGTTTGACCAGATAGGTGATAGAAATTAATCATGCACAAAAAAGATAACCCACGCTTTAGTGATACTAGATCACAGGGACTCGAACCCACAACCCAGCACCTGTTCCCTTGGTATCCTCACGCACGGACCCTCTTCCCGCCTCTTTGTGATAACCCAAAAACAGTGCACTGTAACTTTAGTGATACTAGATCACAGGGACTCGAACCCATACTAAATAGTGAATCATCGCATGAACTCCTGTAATTCCCATCATATTCCACAGTACACCTTACACATGCAATTCTCGATAATTACCAGAACATACCCCTTAAATCCCAGTACTCAAGGAAACACAGGGGGGTTACACACATTATCCTATATTCAATACCCCACTCGCATAATTACTTTATAGATAGAAACAAAAACCGCTTTTAAACAGAATGGCTACTCTACAGATAACCGCTTTTAAACAGAATGGCTATTTTATAAATAACCGCTTCTAAACAGAATGCCCAGCTCACCGAATATCTCCCCCACGCGCTCCCATGGATTCTAGCCGTAGTTGGCAGCCAAACGGACGCTAGCAGGCGGTTCCTCACTCCCTTCCCATGTGCGGGGGAGTACTGAGAAGAAGAAAGCGCTTTCCCTGAAACCCAAGTTTTCAACCTGCCCGCATAGCGCCTCGGCTCGCGGCCAACTCGACCCCCATCGCTCTAAAATATATATTAACCTAATTAAAAAAAATACCCCATAATTCTTCTCGTCGCCATCTGTAATGGGAATTATTAAAGGACAAACGATGAGCCGTTTACATTAATCATTCTGAGTCACGTTTGATAATGATAAGGTTTATTTAACAAATAATAATAGAAAAGTGATTAACAAATAATAATAGGAAAGTAATTTACAGATAATAATAGAAAGGTGATTTAAATAATATAGAAACGTAATTTCCACGTGGCCACGTTGAAAGGGCAGTCACAAAGCCAGAGGCAGGTATGTCACCATTAGCGTTTGGCTGAGGACTGACCCAGAACGCTGTCCACATGCCTGTCAAATACACAGTTGCCAGCAGTGATGCCACTAACGCGTTACTAAGTAACGCGTTATTGTAATCTGATTACTTTTCCGCGAAAATGGTAATCTAACGCGTTAATCTTTAAAAGCCAGTAATCTAATTGCAGTTACTTGTCCAAGTGGCTGTGCATTACTATTTCGTTACTATCTCATCATAAATTCATAATGCAGGCGGAATGCAGTATTTTATTTCGTTTTCGACAGTCAAAAATACGCTTAGAGCTGTTTACTTCTCTTTGGGAGTGACGTCACATGTCACGTTTTCAAAGCGTGTCTGAGCACGTAACCTCGCGTGTTGATCCATGCTGGTGGGCGCGGCTGTTATTGTTATTTTCAGCCTGACCTAAACTGCGCGCTAGCAGGGAGAAGCTCGCGCTCGTAACGCTTTCTTGCAGCACTGGAAGTTCACTAGTCTACTTAACGTTTGTTAAGCCGGGTAAAAAAAACATTCACTTTGCGGAGGAAACAAAATACTGTCTACCGCATATGGAATATACAGCAGCTGCACAGCACGACCATCGACTTCTACAGGACTCGGAGCTGCACCACCAGCCAAACCACCTTTGAGTTAAACATATTTTGCATTGCACTATTCCATGAACATGGAACACCATACTGCAGTATGTAGGTTGTCAGTAGCACACTGACAACACTGCAGTATATATATTCCCTCCCCGCCGTATATATATTTCCCTCCCACCCACCCACCCCCTCCTAATGTACAGTCCCCTCCCCATCATATGTATATACTCTGTCATGATCTAGGGGTAACAGTACTGTATATTTGAATACCGTTTATGTCACAAATGTATCAGTACTAAATACCTATATGTCCCTATGCCATAAATGTCATGTATGTTGTGTATGTCATAAATGTCTATATGAATTGAAAATGGGGGACCCTGATGGAAACAAGACAAACGTCTTTCTCTGGTCTGCATCCCCTTAACAATTGTGTGTATTGAGCCGTACTGTATTGTACCCATTCTGCAATCTGTTAAATAAAGTTTTCATTCATTCATTCATTCATTCATTCATTCATTCATTCATTCATTCATTCATTCATTCATTCATTCATTCACACAATAATAAATAATAATAACGTAGAACCATATCTGAATGGGGCAGGCCTCAAAGGTAGGCTACATATCAGCCTACATGTGGTGTTATTGACCATTTATCTTTTGTGAAATCTATAGATCTATAGATAGCAAGATAGGCATACCTGCCCTATTAGTACATTTTACTCAAATTGAGTACATTTTACTAAATTTTTTTTGTCATTCTTATGTTGTGGCAGCAGCAGGGGGGACGACTTCGTAACCTAGTTACTTTCAAAGTAACTAAGTTACTCTGATAATCAAGTAATCAGTAAAGTAACTAAGATTACTTTTTAAAGGAGTAATCAGTAATCAGTAATCATATTACTTTTACAAGTAATCTGTGGCATCACTGGTTGCCAGACATAACAATATATCAGATATGATGACTTAAGGTAAGCAGAATGGTTTTCTCAGAAACTAGAAACAGACAACAACTCTGTTATGACTAAGATGTTAAAGAGACATGCACACATTAACCAGTGTAATGGGAATTCTCTAACCTTGGGTTATGGCTGGGCTTTATAACAGAATACTCTGTGTGTCCTTTAAAGAGACACACACACATTACGCAGATCCTAGTGTAACAGTCTGTAAAATGATAAAACCATAATGACATGATAATATTTCCACGACAAGCACAACTCATCTTGACAATAAAAAACCTTCTAGAATGAAGTATTTGGCGGATGGAGATAAAGGTGAGTGTAAAATAACAAAAATATTCTGTAAAATGAAATGTTGGACATGTCCATGCGTTCTGTTTTTACAATCAGAAATGTCTCTTAAATTTAAATTAAAACGACAATCAAAAACATGAGCACTCAATGGCAAAAAGTGGACATGGAGTCTCATCAATAGCCAATCAATTGATCACATGGGATTATATCAATAATCCATAAAATAAATTCGTTTTGAGGTGCCAGAATGCATTGGATTTAATTACTCACAGATTAACAGGAGTGCATGCTCAGCCATTTCTGTGACCTTCAGTTACAGGAGGTAATTTAGTGGCTTTTAATGAAGTCAGGGATTGTGAGGTCTACCATAATTTACTAAACATTGATGTCACACCAGAGAACAAATAAGAGATAGGGAGAATTACTTATAAAACACACGTTAAATAGCTACATCAAACTCACACAATACATCAAACCATGGCAGTTCAGTTCTGTTACAGTAGTCTCCAGTTCCTAACGCATCTTTTTTTTTTATACAATATTTTTATTGGGTTTTACAGAGAGAGGTTTTTTGAGATCTCCTCTCCCAAGTCCAGCCTCCATGCCTCCAATCTAGATATTGACGTCTCATCTGAACCAGATACAAGCCAGTTATAGAACATTGATAACAGGCCTTTGCTATTGCAGTTCTTGATGATAATTTTTTCTAAAGATGAAAGTGTAGGAATTACCAGTGAGTGATTTTGCAGAGAGGAAATGAAACTTCTCAGTTGCAAGTATTTAAAGAAATGCTTCCTTGGGATGCTGTATTTTATTGATAGTTCCTCAAAAGACATCAAGACCTCCGCTTTGTAAAGGTCAGATATTTGACTTATTTCTTCTTTTGTCCATAGTTTGAATCCGGCATCCAGTTTGCCTGGTTTTAATGAGACGTTTCCCCAGATTGGGCTGAATTGCGACATGGAGTTGTTTATTTTCATAAATTTCTTTACCTCATACCATACATTAATCATGTTAAGCACTATGGGATGTGTAGTATGTTTTCTTAAATATTTTGGCTCAGCTGAATACATGTATAAATGTAGTGGTAGTTGCATTGGGTATGCTTCCACTTCCATCCATGATGGAGGGTCTTCCTTAGAAAAATAAAACATTACAGTTCTCAATTGTGCAGCCAGGTAATACCAATGAAGGTTAGGACAGGTCAACCCCCCTGCATCAAATGGAAGGTACAACAGAGATAGGCGGACTCTAGGACCCTTCTTACGCCATATACATTTTGAGATGAGAGACGCAATCTTTCCGAACATTCCTACCGGTGGTGCCAAAGGCATGTTTTGAAATAAGTATAGGAACTTTGGTAGTATGGACATCTTTAGTATGTTTATCCTCCCTATCACAGAGATGGGCAAGAATATCCATCTCTCTATGGATTTGAATACAGAGTCTATCATAGGTTCATACTTTATTGATGCTATATTTTCTATTTGTGGTATTATTTTGATGCCCAGATAGGTGAAACTGTTCGAGAGCTTGAAAGGGAATTCTTGTTGGTCAGCGGTTTGTCTCTCATTGTCATTAAGCAGCATAAGCGATGATTTTGAGGCGTTCAGTTTATATCCGGAGATACTACTGAACTGATCAATTATATCAAGCAGTGCGGGTATCGATGTGTCTAGGTTTTTTAGGAACAAAATGACATTGTCCGCAAAAAGGGCTATTCTGTGATCGTTATTACCGATTTCAATCCCATGTAACTGTCTGTTAGCCCTGATTGCTATTGCTAGCGGTTCGATAGCTAAAATGAACAAAAGCGGTGATAAAGGCGAGCCTTGAGGGCAACCCCTGGTGATATTAAAGGGTTTAAATGTCACTTCGTTTGTTAGTACCTCAGCTACAGAGTTTAGGTGTATAGTAATTTGATCCAGTTACAAAAGTAATTTCCAAATCCAAATCGATCAATAACATCAAAAAGATAGGCCCATTCAACCCTATCGAAGGCCTTCTCCGCGTTGTATCCAGATTGATTTAAGAAAGTTTGGACAGCAAAAAAATATATAAACATGAAAATCTATTTTTGCAAATCTGATTCAAGCCACAATTGGTGGTGGTTTGAAATACGATTCCAATTGCAGTCTGGACACTCTGTCCACTCAAATAGGATTTCAAAGTGTCTCTTGCACGACTCGCAACCAGACACACAACGGTGTCAAATCCAGGGGTGTAAAGTACTTGAGTAATTGTACTTCGTTACAATACTTAAGTACTGTCTTTGGGGATTTGTACTTTACTCAAGTATTATTAGGTTTGTATAGGCTTGTACTTTTACTCAATTACATTTCAGAGAAAAAAAACATACTTTTTACTCCTTACATTTAAAATGCAGACCTACAAAGTACAAATCTCGCAGGTCCAACTATTTTAATTAGTATATTTTTTTCTCTGGCCGAACTAACGTTAATGTTATTAATCCTGCGGCTGCACTTTATTTAAAAACAGCCAATCAAATCCCCATCAATGGAAAATGAACCCGCCCATACCCATGCTGATTGGTCCTTGTGCAAGACTAGAAAGTGGGGATCTTTGATTGAACACCTGCGATCAGAAGAATAGACTGTCAGAACAAAAGTTTTTACTTTTACTTTTTAGTACTTAAGTACATTTAAAAGTATAGAAACTTTTTTACTTTTACTCAAGTGTTTTTAGCCAGGTACTCTGACTTTTACTTGAGTACGATTTTGAGACGGTACCCATACTTTCACTTAGGTATAATTTCTGGGTACTTTTTACACCCCTGGTCAAATCCAGAATGACGGAAGTGCATCAGAGCGGCTAACATTAGTTCATAAAAGGAGCTAAAGGAGCTGATCGTGGATTTTAGGAGAATACAGCAGGGGACACATACGCCACTGTGGATAAATGGGGCTATCGTGGACAGGGTGAGCAGTTTTAAGTACCTGGGAGTCCACATCACAGAGGACCTGACATGGACAACACACATAGACTCTGTGGTAAAAAAGGCGAAACAGCACATCTATCACCTGACACAGTTAAGGAAGTTCAGAGTATCTGGGAAGATACTCCACTCCTTCTATTCCGGGGGCTGTAGAGAGTATTCTGACTGGAAACATCACTGCCTGGTTTGGAAACAGCACAGCCCAGGACAGCAAGGCGCTACAGAGAGTGGTGCGCTCAGCAGAGCGTACTACGGGTATTGCACTACCACCCCTGCAGGACTTATATAACAGGAGGTGCAAATCCAGAACCTGCAGAATAATGAAAGACCCCCACCAGCCCAACAACAGCCTGTTCAAACTGCTGCGGTCAGGCAAGCGCCTATGCACATACGCAACAAGAACATAAAGACTACGGCTCAGCTTCTTCCCCCAGGCCATCAGAACATTGAACCAGTGGCGGCCGGTGGGTATTCGCCACTAGGGGCGCTATACCAAATATTTTGTACAGTACAGTACAGTACCACGCAACACTCATGGCAAGACGTGAGCGATTCGACTCACGCTCACGGCAATGAATCGGCTCTTATGAACGAGTCGCTCAGCTGTTACTACAACAACACACAACCAGTCAAATAAAGTATAGTCTAGACTCTAATTCACAACTTGAAACACAATATATAAATAGAAAAGTTAGAAACAAAACTCGCCCGTCTACAAACACAGGCAGATCTCTCCCTCTCTCCTTCTCTCTCTCACACACAGCGCGACGTGGAATCGATTTGTTACACAATCAGACCTATTATATACCAAGAATAACTTCAGTATGAGTACAGGGCTGTACACATATTTTGCATATTGTTAAACGAGCCAAGGCTAGCTATTAAACTATCGATATGAATAGAAAATCTGGGACCCTGATGTAAACAAGACAAACGTCTTTCTCTGGTCTGCATCCCCTTAACAATTGTGTGTATTGAGCCGTACTGTATTGTACCCATTCTGCAATCTGTTAATAAAGTTCTCATTCATTCATTCATTCAAACATAGACGATCTCTCTGTCTCTCGGATCAATCAAATCAAATAATTAACACATGTATGTTGTCATTTTAAACAACTCACCATTCATTCATTATGCATCAGCAGCATCAGAGAGCATTTTAGTAGTTACATTTTCAACAAGATTGCTGCTATTTAAACACTTCATGGAAACGGGGTAACGTTAACCTTATGTCGACTGTAGTATTGTATGACCTCGACATAACGTTTAAACGTTAACGTTACTCCGTTCCATGCACTAAGTGGCCAGCTAAGCTAACGGAGCTAACAGCTAGCAGTACAACGTTATGCCTGCGGCATCAGTAGACAACGTATCATGTATTAAACTAGAGTTAAGATCGCTAATCTACCTTGTTGTTGGCTTGTTGATAAAGTATATCCACTCCATGGCATTGTCCATCCAGCCTGTGTTGATGTCCATCCATTGTCCATACATGTCCCTCCACACTGCATCCATATATAGCTTGTTGTTAGTTAGCCAAGAGCTGTGTCTTTGTCCAGACTCCATTTCCGCCTCGAACAGCCTGCAAACTACCTGGCGTTCTATCGCCATGCTCTAAGACAAACTCTAACCTTAACCAACTTTGAAAGAGTGCCTAAGCTCAGTGTAGTAACAGTTGCTGTTGTTGTTGACGAGTCGACTGAGTTGCATTCTAACCAACCCGAGAAATGCGGCAATGGAAAAAAACTGGCATCGCGTCGGCCAATCTGAGAGCGTCTCCGCGAAATGCGGCTATGGAAATTCTTCACGGAAGTTCACACGCTGCTGGCTAGACCGCTTCAAATCGCGCTCGGATTCCAACATAATAGTCATATTTCAACGCACAACGCCGTATGCACTGATTGGCTGTGACGGAGACAGCGATCAAACTGTGACGCGCACGCAGAGCGCTATCGCTTCTTGCCCGGGCGAGAAATACGAAAAAATAAAAAAAAACGTCACTTCCTGCCCATGAAAACGCTGTTTTTTTTATTTAGATAATAACGTTATATTGTGCATTGGAAATACAAACATACTTAAAATGAGTAAATATTGTTCATTTTAAACATGTTTATATTATTTATAGGGCTATAAAACAAAAAACAAAAAAGTTTTTTTTTCTTCTTCTCTCATTTAACAGGTGGGTCGGCGCCCTAGCGCCACCAGTGGCGAGCCGCCACTGCATTGAACACTGAACTCTTCACACACAAGTACACATGAGCACACACATACACACACACAACACACATGCTGCATTTGCTCACGCACAAACGGTCACTTTACAAAATGGAAAGGACACTTTAAAGGAACGAGAAAAATAAAGGTCACTTTAAGGAAAGAACTGATGCGGTTCTTGTATAGTATAGTTTAGATATAAACTGTATATTGTATAGTAGTGTACATAGGACCCAGTGCCTTAAATCCGTAGCTAACATTGTATTGCACTATCCCAGGACTTTAGCATGTCTATTTTATCATGCCTATTTTATGTCTATTTTATTACCTGTGTATTATGTCTATTTTATTATTTAGTATTATTGCACAAGCAAAGCGGACATGGCCACCCGCATTTCAATGTATGCCCTGGTATGTATGTGACAAATAAACCTCTTGAATCTTGAATATTGAATCTTGAATCTTGAATAATATTTAGTTAGCTTATCTTAGCTAATCAACAGTAAAAACGTAGCACAACACGTGGTTGTAGTTGGTGTTTGTTCTCACAAACACTAATTAGCAATGTAACAGACTGTTCTATGTTTTATTATGTGTTGTGTTATGTAAGGTGTTTGTCCCTTTTGAGTTGCCATAGGGCAGAGATGGTTGGCGGACTTCCGCCGTGTTGTGTTTTGGCGTCATATTTATTATTATATCATCAAATCTCTCTACATCTTTGTAAATGAGACCCTTCTCTCAATGGTCTTTCGAGATTAAACAAAGATTGAACGAAAGTCAGACAGTTAGGCAAACTCAGGACCCCCAGTTACAGTAACATTACATAGCGTTGGCTATCATTATAGGCTGTCAACTACCGCTACACAATTAACTACCACAGCAACCTATGCAGATAGGTTGGTGATGTCTGGACTGACAGATCCGATCTGATCATTTGCAAATAAACAAAAGTTAAAGATCTGATTTAAGCAACAAATTTGATTTGCCTGCAGTCTGAGCAAAGCCTTAGAAACACTACTTTTTAATCCTGACCAATGACGCCGGTATATCAAAACCGCTCTATCCTGTCTCTTTGAAGGCTTACCATTCTCCTCCGGCTGCGGTTTGACAATAAATGAATAAACACACACTTACATGCCATGTTTCAACAAATTCATAAATGCGTACATTTGAATGCTGCCTGTGAATCTTGACTCTTGTGGATGAGCATGTATGAGAGTGGAGGGCTTGCAGCTGGTCGAGGCAGAGAGTCTTTCCCTGCAATAGGCCAGCACTAAGAGAAAACAGACACACTACAGATGGAGCAGAGATAGATGTGTCCCACAGGGAATGGCAGGAGGACGATGGAGGGGGTTCAGAGTTCAACATACACTGTCCAAACAGCACTTCTACACGGAAATGGAGAGATGGGGCTGGGGGGGAATTGAAAAGATGCAGTGCACGTACACAGATGTGTACAGACATACAGACGTAGAGAGACATTGACATGTACATGTGCGCACACACACATGCTGTACAGACACACACACACACACACACACACACACACACACACACACGCGCACGCACGCACGCACACACACACACACACACACACACACACACACACACACACACACACACACACACACACACACACACACACACACACACACACACACACACTGACATAAAGCCACACAGACACGCACAGACACTGTACATACACACAACAACACAATACAAACAACACACACCATAGAACAGGTGTATATGAAGAGGTGTCAGGGCAACATACACAGCACTCAAATGGAGAGCCAGATGAAAAGATGAGGTCATATATATATATATAAAGCGGCTCACATATATATTATTTTATCAGATGTGAAAAACACAGATATTATATTGGGGGGATGGGGGGTAGAGTTGGACCATATATAGATCAAATACAGACATCGTACTTATAACTCAACAAACGCCTCCAGACACACTGACATATTTGGTATTATTCCTCTCCCTGTCTCTCAACCTGTCATCATATCCACTCCCCCATTATTTTCTTTCCTGAGTAGAAGAAGCCATTGTCCACAGCAGGGAGAGTCTCTGGCCCCCCTAACCCAGACTATAAGCTCCTGCCCCAGGCCAGGTGTGACCGGCTGCCCTCTCTGCCGTCACACCCATCCCAATCACACAGTGTGTGTGTGTGTGTGTGTGTGTGTGTGTGTGTGTGTGTGTGTGTGTGTGTGTGTGTGTGTGTGTGTGTGTGTGTGTGTGTGTGTGTGTGTGTGTGTGTGTGTGTGTGTGTGTGTGTGTGTGTGTGTGTGTGTGTGCGTGCGTGTGTGTGTGTGTAGGTGTGTGTAGGTGTGTGTAGGTGTGTGTGTGTGTGTGTGCGTGTGTTTGTAGGTGTGTGTAGGTGTGTGTAGGTGTGTGTGTGTGTGTGTGTGTGTGTGTGTGTGTGTGTGTATGTGCGTGTGTGTGTGTGTGACTGTGTGTGTGTGTCTGTGTGTGTGTGTGTGTGTGTGTGTGAGAGAGAGCAGGTGGGCAGAGGGGAACTGAGAATGAGCTAGTGTGTCGGGGGGTGGGGTGGGGTGGGGGTGTTTAAAATAAATTTTACATAATTATCAAAGGAATATGTCTCTGTGTACTTTGACATATGCTCTGCGTGTGTGTGTGAGTGTGTGTGTGTGTGGTGTGTGTGTGTCTGTGTGTGTGTGTGTGTGTGTGTGTCTGTCTGTGTGTGTGTGTGCGTGCGTGCGTGTGTGTGTGTGTGTGTGTGTGTGTGCGTGCGTGCGTGCGTGCGTGTGTGTGTGTGTGTGTGTGTGTGTGTGTGTGTGTGTGTGTGTGTGTGTGTGTGTGTGTGTGTGTGTGTGTGTGTGTGTGTGTGTGTGTGTGTGTGTGTGTGTGTGAGAGGCGAGCGAGAGAGGGACTCAGGGGGATGGAGTAGAGCGAGGGGTGTGTCGTGGACTTAGGATCACAGTATTACTACCCAGAATGAACACTGTGGTCATGATCATAAACCGTCTCATGCTTTAGCACTACATAGTCCATTACAGACATTTTATTGCATGATATATGGAGGATTGATATTTACTTGGTTTCATTTGTGAAAAGCGTGGGTAATTGTTTTAATTTAATATGTACATGTAATGGTTACACCACTCAACAATTTCGGTGTGGTGAAAATGTTCTTGTCTAGGAATTATGAAATTTACATAATGGTGAAACCATACTTGATACACAGATGACATTCTTGTGAACGAAACAATATACCGGTATTTTAAATGACATGAATAAATAATAAATAATAGAAATAAACCCTAACCCTATAAAATAAGTACACTGTAATGCCACAATCGTCTCTCAAACAACTGGTTCCCAAACCGTCCCCTGTGCCTTCTGGCAGCTAAAAAAAGAAATGCCTCCCAGAGGGGGGAATACAATTGTAGGAATGCTGAAGCACGAGACCGCTACGACGGCTTCATCTGTGTGTTAAACTTATGTGTCACACGCCCCATAACCAATGTTGACGTTCTTTATGAGTTTTCGTAAACAGTGAGTCTTCAATCTGCTGCGATTCTCGACGGAATCATTGGCGGTCTCAGAGGTGTCTTCACATTGACTGAGCAGTAATAATTTTTTACCGTACAGTTATAGTACGCAAGAGATTGATTGCTACCCGCCTCATACAGAGAATTCACACATGCAGGCTCATAGAAACACAAGCACATTCATTTTGAAATATTCACCGTAAGGTGGATGAATGGCTTTTGGCTCATGTTCACTACCTTGTCTGTGTGTGTGTGTGTGTGTGTGTGTGTGTGTGTGTGTGTGTGTGTGTGTGTGTGTGTGTGTGTGTGTGTGTGTGTGTGTGTGTGTGTGTGTGTGTGTGTGTGTGTGTGTGTGTGTGTGTGTGTGTGTGTGTGTGTGTGTGTCTATCTCCCTATCTCCCTATGTGTCTGAGTATCTTCATGCTTAAACTGCAAACGACTCTTTCTGTCTGTGATGTATGGGTGGATATATGGCTGGACGATAATCCTGGGTTATGAATGAGTGTGTGTGTGTGTGTGTGTGTGTGTGTGTGTGTGTGTGTGTGTGTGTGTGTGTGTGTGTGTGTGTGTGTGTGTGTGTGTGTGTGTGTGTGTGTGTGTGTGTGTGTGTGTGTGTGTGTGTGTGACAGGCCGAGCGCAGTGTAGAGGGTAATTTATGATGTTTTCTTTGTGCTGCCCAAGTGCACTTTATATCCACCCTACCAAGAGGGGGGAGGAAGGGAGCGAGAGAGAACAACTCCAACTCAGACAGATGCCAGAATATTCCTTCATTTCTAAACCCCCCCATCCTCCCCTCCAACATCTCTCTCTCTCTCTCTCTCTCTCTCTCACTCTCTCTCTCTCTCCATCTCTTGAGAAAAATTGTCACTTATAAGCCGGTAGAATTCATTATGTAGTATTGGAAATGACAGGGGATTATAGTAGTATGGTTTGGAATAGTTGGCACGTCCAAAGTATTTCTATTACAGATATTTTTCATGGATGTGTCATAAGATTATGTTTTATTTTTTTAATAAGCTTGACATTGTATGTGTTTTTTGTATTTGTATTGTGTGTGCATGTGTGCATATGTATGTGCATGTGCATATGTGTGTGTGTGTGTGTGGGTGTGTACAGTAGGTCATAGCACAGGACTAGTAACGAGGAGCTATGTGAGTGAGATACTTACATATATGACTAGGATTGAAAGGTAGACAGGTCCTCAGAGCATAAATCACAAAGACATGAAAATACTCCTCCATATAAAAGTTATATGGGAATTTCTCATGGAACGTTCATGAAATCAAATATTTTCCCAGCATTTCTATTTTTCAAGGGGCTGTCGTCGTTGAGGCGGTTCACTTGGTCAAGCACTCATGTCGTATTGAGAGCGGGGCTTTTCCTTGACATGTGCCTTCTTATTAGAAAGAGACAGGAACTTTACATTTGACGTCCTCTATCAAGGAATGGGTGACATCATCACACGGCTGTCTCAGGAATACCGGGAACCTTGACATCTTCAGTTCCCTTGTTTTCTGGGAATGTTTCAGAACCTTATGACCGCCGGGACCAAACTATTGATAATGGATTGTAAAAGTGTCAGAAAGTCACAGGAAGTCGGTGAGAAAATCAACCAGCTTTACACAGTTCATGAAAACGCATGTTTTCTTTTAAGACCGCGCTGAAAAGCCAAATGTACCGTGTAGCTTTTACTTCCCTTTTGCTGTAGGAGTGAGGTTGTGTTGTAAACCATCAGACGTTTGACCCTAGATATCACTTCTGCCAGATGAAAACCTCGGATCTTGCAGCATTACAGAAATCCTAGTTACTATTTAACGCATTCCAGGAGCCCTTTGCTCATCGACCTTTGTCAGTATATACTGTAAAGTTTGATGTAACATTTAATGTTAATGTTATCAAAGGCACATCTATGAATACATTAATACATCCATAATTAAATAAGAAATTATAATAATAAAAACATATAACTGTCATGCCATCGAAATGTCTACCCTTCATTGTATTTATTCGATTCATTGCATGTCTTACATTCAGAATGTGAGAGACTGAGTGACTGAGAGAGTGCTTGCTTTGTATTTCCTAACATGCACTATTGATTGAGCTGGTAATGTTGCTTTTTATTGACCTTTGAAACAGCAATCTTACAGATGATTCACAAACACTCTCAATCAATACAGTCACAAACACATTATGCAATGTTGCTTACCGACATCTTAGAGACAGATCCTATGCAAATACTGTATAGAGAGCGATGTGTGTGTCACCAGAACCCCAATGGAAAGTGCCCCAGTCTACAGCTAGGAGGTGCAAGCGCATGGGTGTACTTTCCCAAAGAGCTCAGCTGATCATCCCATACCAGATTTCCCCAAGACCACAAGCAAGACAAGGAGAGAATGTTTGAGATACAATAGGTAACACTTTATTACAAAATATGATATATAGCACATGAATTCATACGTTTATTTAAATAGCAATTTACTAGATAATTAAAATACCATGCCCTTAGGCCTAGGGTAGTTTAGAACGGAGACGCTCCCTGCACTATAGGTCAACCCCCCCCAGCTGTTATTCCCACCCACCTACTTGCCCTGCCCCTAAAACACTACACACATGAGGGAAGGTGCTGCACTGCACACAGGTCTGGACACTATCACACTATTCGTCCAAAGTATCACCACACACTTTCTCAACTTCACGGCAAAAGCCTGGGCGTATATCACACTATTTATCCCAGGGAGGCACGGCACAGAATGATGAATCGTAATATTAAAATAATGAACATTGAATATAATATATATATATAAAAGATAAGGGGACTGTAGGGTAGTGGGGGATGTTGAACACTAAGGGTTATGCCATAGGCCAGAATGCTCCTCTCCACGTCCTAGCCTATACGTTTGGGCAGTAGCAGCGTTGGGTTACAAACATACAAAAAGATAGTTAAGAACGGGGCCCGAAGGTGAGGACCGGGAGGTCTCCTTTCCCTCCCGCTCTCGCAGGCCCTCACGCCTTCGGGCAAAAAAAACGGTCTGTCTGCAACAGGGATTTAGTGTACTCCAAGCGAGGGCGTATCGTAATGTCCTTCCGCCTGCAAGGGAGAGCACAATCAGACAAAAGCCAAGTCCCACGGGCATGGGTTTAGAGTCACAATGCACACTTTCAATAGTATTCTCGATACACAAGAGAGAGGCAGTTTCACAGAGGGAGAAGCGTCCAGGATACTGCGTTCCAATCTTCCACAGTTTACTTAGTTACTTGAATTAATGCCGTTCTTATAATCCACAGCTCGAAACAGTTAATATCATTCACGATTCCAAATCACAGTTAGTTTGTTTCTCCACTGACCGCTTTGGAACCAGTGTAGTATTATTTGATAAACCATAAATCCTAAATGTACTGGAAAATGTTCCTAATAGAAAAGGTTCTAAGTAAGCATAAGGATTGGTCATAAAATATGTCTTTCAGTCATGAACCACAGGGGGCCAGGCCCTGAGGCTACATTGCAATAAAATAGAACAGATGGTTGTCCCTAGGTTAAGGAACTTTGTAAATAATCATAAGTCATTTAATTAGAAAATACTACTGGATTTGTGTGCAAAATGAATGCTTTATACTTTTAGTCTTAAACAATAAGTGGTTAATAGGTTGGCAATCAAATATACTTTAAACCTGATTAAACTAGTGATTTAGCTCAGAGATTGTGTATGTCTACAGAGACTTGGGCTCACAACAGGAGGTAGATTTGCATACAACTGTTGGCAGCTGCAGACAATAGATCAAGAGTCACATATCCTGTGTTATCTGTTAAACTGGTCTGATTACGACATGTGGAGACAGCTGCCGTAGGAGGGACTATGATTCAGTATCTCAGTAACATCAAGTACACTTTCAAATGTCTGTTTCTATACCTAAATTAGCTTAAAATGAACTGCAAATGATCCTGTTATATTGTGGTAACAATTCTGAATCTAATGATATAAAATATGCCATGTTTATGAATAAGAATCACAGAGTTTGAAATTAAACCACTTCTGGACTTCATTGGAAAAATACTTAACGTGCTGAATAATAACTGTATCAAATAGATATTGATTTAAGTTAAAAGAATATGATTAGGAAACTATAGAAGTGGGCTTAATGATAAAACTACTGTGATTCTCATTTAGCATCAAGAGAAATTATTCAAAAATGATATCTCTGTGTTTATGAAATCAATCTCAATTCGAATATATATATCTTGGGTTTAATAACCAAAGTATTATGTTAGTTAGACGGTATCTATTCTTTGATTGGAAAACAAAGGAGACAGCTGGTGGGCCCCAGGGGACGGCCCCTCTTTTTCAAATACTCTGTGAAGGCTCGCGATTGGGTGGAAATCCTATGCGTGAGGTCACTTGGTGACGTCACGCCCAGGGTTTCTGGCTCAGGGATAAAATGGGGTGTGGTGACTGTGGGGACAGACTGAGAAACTGAACAACACAGGACGACACCCACCTTCACACAGCGGAGCGACGGCGCGAGCAGAGGAGAACAGAGGAGAACAAGCTTTTGGAACGAGAACAGAATCCTCTTTGTTATCAACAGAGAACAAAGACAACTCAACAATTACCATTCTTTAATCTACTTTTTTAGTCTGGTCTGGATCACAGACGGCATAGTGTCTAGTGATCCGACTATAGCATTCGTTATTTTAATTGAACCAGAACCATTGTAATTACACTTTTAACTTTGAATTAAACAGATGCTGGTACAACTTCTCCTTCATTTCTCCTGCTTAACTGCCGTCGAACAAGACCAGAGTTATGGTCTTTTGAAAGTACCAGGGTTTTTAGGACGGGCAATTCACAACGCAGAGTATTGGTTCTGATGTCATCAGAACAGAACATAGACCCTAGGGGACTTCAATTGGTGCCATGACCCTTGTCCTGATGCGCCAGGAATTTTTTTTCTTCTGACTCTCGGCTACTCGGTGCCTGGGAAACTCATCACGACAGTCTCCTGCAGATCTTCAAAGAGAACAGGTGAGTGAAAACGGGGCCATGATGAATGAAAGTATGCGGCGTTCAGGTCGAACGGGGGTTGCAATAGAGATGTATGACTCAGTAGTCTTGCTGAGGACGCCCGCCGGGGCTCCGTGGCAGTCGCGGGGTTCTTGGTGGGCGCAATGATTATAATGGGGATTCGTAACGTTCGTTTATCATATTGGGAGCGTCGATTTGGAGCGGGGGGTTCAAGGTATTCCGCTTCAATAGACAGGGACGTGCCGCACTAGATAAATAGCGTTTGATCACTGCTAAATTGTCTATGTGATGGGGTAGGTACGTTAGTGTGCAGCTCTGGATATGACTGGCCCCGGCTAGCTCAGTCAATCGCGGGTCGTCTTCCAGGGGGCGTAGTGATGGGTTGTGTTTCCGTGTTCTGTATACGGTGAGTGGACCTTGATATGTGCGGTTGCAGGGCTAACGCCGTGCCTCTGTTTACTGGCGCCTCTCAAGCGACAGAAAACAGGGGTACAGGACGTCGGCAAGAACGCAAATGGGGTTTCCAGGTTTCAGTTCAACACCGTTGCAGGCCGCGGGGAAGGGTGGTTATGTTAAGAGGGTGCTCATGTGGTATAAGCTCGTAGCGAGTCGCGGGGTTCCCAGATGGTGGGGATAGGCGGACGGCGGCTGAGTTTTGGGTGAGCATGCAATTAGCTTAGAGGTTTGTTCGGTCTAGCCGATTATACCCGGTGTTTCTACGGGCGGGGATTTTTTACCAAAACGTAGCGGCTATCCTACCATAATCTGGCCATGTTAGTGCTGGTTAGGGGGATCGAATTGCCTGGCTGGCCCTGAGAAAGCGAGTTCAAGACAGGTTAAATATTCGGTACATATCCTGAGAGGGCATGCTCGCCTGGACGCCCAATCCCACTGTCTCGGCCCGCGACGACGAATACAAAAAGCGCTTAGTAACAATATTCGTTTCAATATGCGTTTGCAAGGTAAACGTCCTTTGCGTTTGTAGTATAATGATGCACTTGAGCGCGGTAAGATTGAGCGCTGTTAAGCTATTGAAAAAAGTCAAATGAAATGTGAATTTTAACAAAATGGCCGCGCGGAAGCTATTGGAAAAAGTAGCATGGAATGCGAATTTGTATGGGTGTTTGTATTATATCTAAGGTAATGTGTTGCACTAATATGTATGTTTGGAGGCTGCTAGAGGTTAGGAATGACTGACAACGTGAGGGCTTGTTGTTGTATTATTATGACATTTTAATGACCAATGGCCGTGGGGAAATGTGATAGTTGAACGCCGTTTTTTTTTTCGGGGGTCGTTGGAACGCAGCGGCATTAGCTGCTACATTAGCCACGGGGGCGACCGGGGTTAACGGTGGTCTGGGCGTCGTGGTTTCGAGTATATGAAGTCGATCGGAAATATCATGGGGCTACGGGGATGTGTATGGCACTTTAAAATGTTCAAATTCGGCACGTTTAAGGTAACAATTTAATGTAATAAGGAATCAACTGGGGCGGAGGTTTGACCCGGAAGTCGTCCTGGGCACTGCGAGGCTATGCTGCTGAGCTAAAGAGCTAACGAGGCTAATATGCTAAGCTACCTAGGCGTAGCATGACGGGACTCTCGGGATATCTCGCGGGATGCTAGGGATGGGACTTCACTTGTAAACAAATACATTTTTCAAGGTGGTGTTTGTTTAGGAATGCAGTAGGGGGCAGCAGAGGCCAGGTTAAGTTTCCACTCAAAGCTGCTTTTGTTTCATGTGGTTCTACACACTCAAAGCTGCTTTTGTTTCATGTGGTTCTACACACAGGAGGTTTTTCTTTTAGAGATTAGTTTGATAGTAGAGTTTAAATATTTTATTGTTATGCTGTGGAAGTTTGGTGAAATAGTTTAATCTAGTAGTGGAATGTGGGGCCCAGGTTTCCCCCCCTTCCCCTCCTCCCCCTCCCTCTCTCTCTCGATGGGGCAGTTCGATGCTGAGGACCGCAGAGTTGTGGCTGCGGTGGTAAACCGCGGCGTCATAGCTTGCGGTGGCGAGAGGCTGCCTAGCTGCGCGCATTAATGCTGATGCGTCGTGTGTAGGTTACAGTGTAATGATGTTGGGGACACTGTAATTATGGTTAGGGCATTTGGTGGCCGTAAGGGGGACACGCGCGTGCGCATTAGACTGTTGGTGTAATGGGTGTGAGAGCTGGGGTCGGTGGGGATGGTGTGGGGTTTAAAGTCCACTAGGGGGCGGAAAAAAGTCATGTTTTAGGCTCTAGTCATAGGAGGGTCTAGTCGCTAATACTGCATAAATTGGGTTGTAGTTTCGGCCAATAGGTTGATACATGGACATGATAGCTCTTTAAGTCCTCTTACCCCCCTCTCTCTCTCTCTCTCCCTCCCTCCTTCACTCTCTCTCGCTCCCTCCCGTTCTCCACCACCTGCCCCCCCCCCTCTCCCTAACCCCCTCTCTTTCCACCACCTGCCCCCCCCCCCTTCCTCTCTCTCTCTCCCTACCTCCCTCTCTCTCTCTCTCCTTCCCTCCCTCTCTCTCACTCTCTCCCTCTATCTCTCTCCCTCCCTCTCTCTCTCTCTCTCCCGCCCTCCCTCCCTCTCTCTCCCTCTCTCTCTCTCTCTCTCTCTCCCTCCCTCTCTCTCTCTCTCCCGCCCTCCCTCCCCCTCTCTCCCTCCCTCTCTTTCCCTCCCTCTCTCTCTCCCGCCCTCCCTCCCCCTCTCTCCCTCCCTCTCTTTCCCTCCCTCCCTCCCTCTCTCTCCCTCTCTCCCTCTCTCTCTCTTCTCTCTTTCTCTCTCCCTCTTCCCCTCTCCCGTTCTTCCATTCCCTCTCCCCCCTCACCGCCTCCCCTCTCTCTCTTTCTCTCTCTCCCCACCTCTCTCTCTCTTTCTCTCTCTCTCTCTCTCTCTCTTTCTTTACCTTGTCATGTTGGGATCTTGGGTGGCTTACTATTGGTGGTTCGGTTATGTATATTGTTGTTTTTGTTTTGATATTGATGAATGGTATTTTAAGCTTGACTATATGAGTGTATATTTACTGAAGCTTGTGAGACAGAGCTTTTGAGGTAACCACCTTTAGGGGTTCTCTTAGGTAAAGCGGCCGAAATACCACTCTGAACTTGCTCGTGGGGACTCCGTTTCTTCTGCACCTCACGCCTGCACAGGACCGGAGGGCGACCCAGGTGTTGGTTTAGGGGATGGGGCAGGCATTAGTAGGTTGGGAGTATTGCGTTTGAAGCGTAGGGCGTTGTGATAGGAGGAGTGGAGGTGTAGTTTAAGTACAGTTGGGGTGGCACAGGTGGGCATTAGGGAAATGCGATGTGGTTGTGGTGCGCTCACTTTTGTCCCCCTTTTCTCCTTCTCACGCTCCCTCGTTATTGATTTGGTTAGGTGGGCCTGGTGACTCATGCGGGTTAGGTGTGCAGCTGGGTTAGACTGGGTTAAGTGTGCGAGTTTACAATGGTACAAGCTCTCTACGCTCTCTCTTTCTCTCCTGTTTGAACTTGTTTAATTGTTTATGGTTGTTTTTCTGTAGGGTTCTAGTGCGGGTTATTGTTATTTTCTGCAAGGTTTCTAGTGCTGGTGGTGGTAATGGCCAGCATCAGGGCAATGATGTCGTGGCAGCAGCGGTGGGGCCATGCTTTATGGCTCTCTCAGGGTCTCCGGCCATCTTCCGGTCCCTTGATTTAACGGGGAAGTGAGGCGATAAGGGCCGTATGATGTGGTCCCTGGGTGGCGGCCGGTCGTGTTGGACCAGTGGCGCTACGCTTTGGTTGGCATGATGCTCGTGCTTCTTCCTTTGCGTTTGGACGAACTCTGGCTGGTGTGATAGAGGCTCCGTGTCAGTGTCTTGTGTGTTGCGTTCATGATGGTGGGCCGTAAGTCGGAGCGTGCTTTGAGGTTAGGTTTGGGACTCTCTGCGCAGATGGACCTGCGTATGAGGGGTCGCTCTGCTCGGCTGCACCTGCGATGGCGATGTTGGTAGAAGAACAAGGCATATGATGGAGGGGACGTGCCAGGGTTTGTTATGCATTGGGGGTTCAGTGGTAGGATTCCTGCCGGCCACGGATGTGTTTAGATTTCGGCGAAGAAGGTGTAATTTTTCTTTTCATTTCGACGGGGGTGCCAGCTCCCAATTCCCCCACTGGGGACTGCGGGCGTTGTGGTGTGCGGTGGTAGACAGTTGTGTCGTAGCTCGCTGTCTACCTGCGCGCATTGACGTGGAGGCGTCGTGTGTGCGCTGCGTCGTCGTAGCACGCTGCCACACTACGCGCGTTGAGTCGCATTATGTGTGGGTATTTATGTGAAGGTGTTTGCTGCTGTTAATTTGAATCTGAGGGGTATTTATGTGAAGGTGTTTGCTGCTGTTAATTTGAATCTGAGGATGGATTTTGAGTATCCTTGTGCGGGGAGCCCGGGGTTTCACTTTCAGGTCGCTACTGGAAGGGGGGCCTAGGGCTGCGAATGGCGACCGGTGACATATCATTGGTCTGCGGGGATTTCAGGATGGGGATGGTGTCTGCACCTGTAGTTTAATGAACAGGTTGGGGGACACTGAGCCAAGCCACAGGGATTCTGTGATATAAATCACGGAAAATTGATTTAATTCCTCGTGAGTTGTAAGCGTGGTGTTTAGCACCTGAGGTTAAGGTGTTAAAATGGGGGGAATGTATATTAATTATGAGTAAATTATGTGAATATTGTGATGTAAAAGGAAATGATGAAAGAAATACATTCTAGACTTCCTCAGATAAAGATAAATACAGCTACACATAGTGTAAAAAGCGATATATGAGAGGAATACATTTTTAGACTTTCTCAGATAGAAATAAATAAAGCTACACATAGAAGGAAATGTTAGGATTACATATATACATAGTCATTTGCAGAGCAATAAGAGTTTAAATATTTTATGAGAAAGGAATTACAAATTCATTAAGTGGAAGAAGTGATTTTATTCACCTAAATTACCATATCCAGCACAAGTGTTTAGAAATGATAGGCTGTGAATAACAAATTTCTGATTGATCAACAGACGGAAGAGGCCGATGCGAAATAGTGTTCCCCAGAGTCATGTGATGCGGATACATGACAAAAGGATTGGAAGATCCAGTTTTCCGATGAAGACAACAGAACAGAAAACAACTAAGGCCGTGTCGTTAAAATTCGAAAGAAAATTGCACTAACGCTCTCTAAAGTGATATTAGTATAGAAGATGCCCGACATTCCATGCTTAAAGATAATGATGGATTGTGAAAGGGAAATGCCACTGATAATTAAGTGTATGTTTTTTTTTCTTTCTTTCTTCATAGCTGCTCGTGGGCGGACAGAGGCAGTGCTGACGATTCCAAAATCCAACGAGGGAACAATTGACGGTTAAAAGTCTGGGTGTAGTATCACTAAGCGTTTTGTCAATTCCGGTCTGCACCAAATAACTCTGCCAGTGTGAGTGATATTAACTCAAGTTTGTAAAAATAGTTTAAGTACAGTGAAACGGGTTTTTCCAAACGGTGACATTACGAGTGTTTGAAAGGAGTAGGGAGGGGGTAGGCTCCCCAAACCTCTACTCCACAGCAGGCGGCAGTGGAATCGGAAGATTCCCTGGGCACGTTAAACTATTTTCTATAGTGCTGGGGAGAGACTGAAACGGCCCCCGTGTCTGGCAAGATGACCAACATCTTACTGTGTAACCGTCTAGTCGGCCCAGGAAACGTCGCATGTAATGTATATCTGGGCACTGGGTGGTAGGTGGACGACGGTCCACACCTAGAAGTGGGGCAGTGCACCGGAGGGGGCACAGTACCTGCTGTGAACAGGCCAGGCTGGTGAAAACGGTCAAAGTTTCCATACCCATAGCAAGTGGGATGGGGATCAGACCGTAGGTTTCAAAACTGAGTGGTACTACAGACACTCAGCCGCTTGGGGTCCTGACTTGATGATGGACTATGAGATCTCTATCGACTGCGTCACCGGCCGGTCCGATGAGCATTATGACCCTATTGGCATAAATGCGTCGGGCTCAATGTACAGTCAGGCCACAGTAAGCCGAAACCGAATGCGATAGTAGGCGAGTTGTGCTTCTGTGATCAGCAGGTTTGAAAAGAACCACTGGGAAGCAGAAGAGTAAGGGGTGTCAATTCAGAGGGATCTGGACTGTCACTCCTAAGATTGGAAAGGGACCCAGCCTTAAACTGCACCTGTAGGTAAAATAAGGGGACTTCTTCTGTTCATGAGAGGAGACCTTAGCCTGGAAGTGGAGACCTGCATCTCTGTTGGGGGAGAGGGGCCGGCGTCGGGCAAGGCGGCCCTGAGAAGCCGGTTGTACCGACGTAGCGGACTACCTAAACTCATTTGGGGAGAGGTGTATCTGAGTAGGGCAAGGAGTGCATCCGAACGGGAGGAGGGTACTCTTAACAGGAAGGAGGTTAAAAGGGTCAAAGCGTGTGAATGGGGTTTCACCAGCTTTGATAGGAACAATTAGAAGAAAAAATAAGATAACGAAAACGAGAGTCGACAATTAGTCTATTTCATTAACCCATAGTATAATAAATAGAAGCAATATAAAAATGGCCAATAGTAGTCAGGCCAATGGGGGGGAAATGCCGATAACTTCTGCAGACATTTCATTGACCGAATTGAACAGTGACGTTAACCTGATTGATTTGAATGTGACTGACTCCCCTCCTGAGACCAGTGTGACGGAGGGACTGGAAATAATGTCTTTAACTCCAACACAGGGGGTCTTTGGGGAGAGAGATCCAGAGACAACTGTATTACCAGAGCCGATCCACGCTGGAGTGGCCATTGCAGGTGACTGCAATTTACAGACCACCAGTGTCCCTTGCCCAGGTTCCCCCCACCCCCAACATCAGCACCAAACTGAGAGGCGTGGCCAGGGGACGAGGAGCCGGTCAGCAAGGGCCAGGGTGGTGCTGGGAGTGCGAAAATCTCGGACATACAGCTAGGGACTGTGACCAGGAATATCGACCCAGAGGAGGAGAGTATCGTCCTCAACCCAGAGGAGGAGGTCCGCGATGGAATAACAGACGAAGAGGCGGACACGGGCAAAACCAAGGTCGGTATCAAGAACAGTGCCCACAGCCCGCAAGCTCCCCCTGTCCAGAACCCCCTCAGCACCAGAGTCAAGATGAGAGGCGGGGCCCGGAGATGGGAAGTCAGACCGCCAGCGCTGAGATGGGGGGAGAGGCGTCGACCTATAGACAACAGAGAGCGTTTATAGCAGCGTTCGGACGACATGAGGCAGTGCATCGAGACCTGATGAAGACACAGCTGGAGATTGGTCAGGCCGCACACGAGACGCAGAGACTGGAGCAAGAACTGGCGAGAAAGAATGTACTGCTAGATGGTACAGTGATTGAGGTCATCCTTCGGGGGTCGGAATTAGCCGCACACGAGACGCAGAGACTGGAGCAAGAACTGGCGAGAAAGAATGTACTGCTAGATGGTACAGTGATTGAGGTCATTCTTCGGGCGTCGGAATTAGGCCGCCGTGATCAAGCAATGCCCTGTGCCCCGTTGCCCAGACAGGGAGAGGGGCCTCGACAGGGTGCTGAGAGCCTCGGGCGGGGTGAATTTCCAGACCCCTCCCAACAGCAGGCTCAAAGGACGGTGGCTGAACAAAATAGGTACGTGGTTTTCTCCCCAGAACAGGCTCAAGGGGGGCGAAACCAGGAATGGACGGTCAGAGGTGAGAGCCAAAGAGGTAATGGCAGAGAGCAAGGACAGACTCTGGGCCCGATGAACCCAGGGCCATCCGATTACAGGCAGGGGACCCACAGGGCCCCACAACCGAGGAGACAAGGACAGGTTTGCTGGATGTGTGGACTGATAGGTCATTTTCAAAGGTCATGTCTGCAGAGGCTGCCGGCAGAATAAAGAATATAGATAGGTATTAAAAATGAAAATAAATTTAATAAAAAATATATACAACTGATTAGAATAAAAATAGTATAAAAAATATATAGAGGGGTTAGGTGATTAGGCCATGAGTGGAAGTTACTAAAATGGATGGGTGACTAACATGAAGTGATGAAGTAACTGACGGATGCATGAACTAATCGGTCTAACAAGAACAGCAAATCAAATATTCCCAGTAGGGAAAAATACCAATCATGGATTTTCCTTTTTGCTACAGTGTTTCTGATCAACTCTTGCTGTGGCAGTAAGGAAAACATAAGAGAGAATGGTATGGTGGACGATTTTTGATGTCTCCCACCTGTGCAGCCTGGCCAAGCTGCACAGATGGGAGAAAGAGAGAAAAATTGTCACCGCAATGGCTTTTGTGGTCATGTGGACTCTGAACTAGGTTAAACAGTTAATATTAGGTATTCAATATTAGACAGTGAAATGATGTGACACTGCGTCAGCTAGTGATCAGTGGACTATCCATGCTTGATCAATAAACATTTTGGTCAAAGGGTGGACTGCATGGGTAAGAAATTAAGAAAGATTGATAGACGAACATCAACAATCATGAGTAATGGATATAGGCGTTTATTTTTATTTCTGCTTATTTTTCTTTCCTAGTGTTTTACAAGCAACTCCTGCCTTAGGCCGGAAGTTTTCATTTTGTTTATTCTTTTGATTTTTTCATTTTGTTTCTTAGTATATACGGGGGTGGTTACGCCCCTAGATTATAGGGTAATTTTGTTTCTAAGAGTGAGTTGAAAAAGCAATGCTCACAAATTTTGTTTATTGTTTCATTTGTGGTTTTGGCATGTTTTTCTTTGATTTAGTTTCTTTTCTCTATTTTTTCTTAGGACCTGACTGGCTGGGTGGAATCGCGACACAGCGGAACTGGTAGTATATGTCCATATGGTGGGCTGAGAACAATTTGAATGGACTAGAGCTGGTTCATGGTTTTTGTTCTCCGCTCATAAAAAATCCAGATCTAGGATCTGGGGGTTGTGTCGCGATTGGTGAAGTGTTGGGAAACATGATTCTCTGTACATTGATAAGCTCAGTAGGTTTTGGTCGCCATTGGCCAAATAGCCTTTGTGTAGGGTGTGGACATGTGCAATTGATAATTGGCTTGTGGGGGACTCTGACGGCTTGTTAGAGGCTGGCGGAGCGTGTGAAAGATGTGTGTTTAAAGCGGACTGTGATTTGTTGCCGTGCGTGTAGGACTACTGGGGGAGAGGTCTCGTCAGTATTGGCTGTCCGGACCCCGAGACAGCTGTCCAGGAATGGAGGTATGATGTTTAGAATGATTATTCCACATCAAAGGAGGGTGGGGTTATACTGTTTTGACAGCATAATCAGCATAATATAATGAGAGCCATGTGAATTTTTCTGAATTTTGAATATTAACGATCTAGAAGCCATGAAATATATAGATAAATGATTTGGAAAAGAAAAGAAAGTTGTCAAACTCAGACCAGTAAAGAGTGTCTGAGGGAGGAAAATATGGATTCTCAATCAATTGTTGTGATAGAAGTAACCTGCGCTGTCCACCGAAGCGATATATACTCACTGCAGGATATGAATGGGAGATTGGGGAGTCAGCAGTCATCAGAGTGTGGTACGAGGAAGACCAAGGACTCCATCGGTACTGTTGATCCAGGACACTGGCTAGTGTCTACCCAGCGGTTCCATGGGGAACCACAACACTGCGGGTACCAAGAGATCCAGGAGAAGCCTAACTCTCAAGCGTTGAGAGTTCCGGCCAACGCAGTGACCGAATCTTGAGGCTTCGGAGGGGAACGAGAGAGGCCAAACGACAGGCAATCTACAAGGAGACAGGCTGCTAGGCCTCATCAACTGCTCCGGCTGTCAACAGACAGGCTGCAAGGCCTTAGCAACTGACCGGGTGTCATCGAGCGAGGGGGTGGAGCCTCTATCGCCCTTATCAACGACCAGGCGGAGGGTGGGGAGAATCAAATCTCTTCCACTATTCCGAGGGTCAACGGGGGTTGAGCCAGCGACGACTGCAGGAGACAACACAACCTCCTCAACAGCCGTGACAGCGCCAGAGGGGAGATCTAATCACCCCACCTGAGATCAACGCAACTGACATCCGAGAGAAGAGCTCCTGGTTCAACTGAACAGGCCAATACAGCAAGGGGTCATGCCCCTATTTGAGTGACAGCACGAGGCACGAGGCCTCGACAGAAGAAGGGGAGGGATCGGAAGTCAACTGGCTTTCTGATTCTACCTCCCTGTTTTGAAGCCAGGAGTTGGTGGTAGCATTAAGAGGGAGATCAGCAGTCTTGATCTGCACCGTCTCTGAGAAATGAGGAGGGGGTGGCCAGGTCAAGCCAGAAAACATTGACCCCCCTTCTTCCTGTTCCAAGTCAGAATTTGACAACCCCCAATGGAAACCAGTGGAAATTGATCCTGGTACGAAAAAAGGTGTCAAAAACCTCCACACAGTGAATGCAAAAGGACTGCAAATAAAGATGTTTGAACTATACATAAGAAATAGAGGTAGCAAGAGAATGCTGTTTTGATTTTTAGGATCCGAGTGTGGGATGCCGTATGTATTTTATCCAAGTATGATTTAAAATGTTTAAATTTTTATCCAGGTAGTAGTAAGTAGAAGTTAGGATCTATGTTTAACATATTATACTAGCTAATTAAGGATAGTTAATCTCTATCCGAGTGTGGACTGTAGTATTATTTGATAAACCATAAATCCTAAATGTACTGGAAAATGTTCCTAATAGAAAAGGTTCTAAGTAAGCATAAGGATTGGTCATAAAATATGTCTTTCAGTCATGAACCACAGGGGGCCAGGCCCTGAGGCTACATTGCAATAAAATAGAACAGATGGTTGTCCCTAGGTTAAGGAACTTTGTAAATAATCATAAGTCATTTAATTAGAAAATACTACTGGATTTGTGTGCAACATGAATGCTTTATACTTTTAGTCTTAAACAATAAGTGGATAATAGGTTGGCAATCAAATATAGTTTAAACCTGATTAAACTAGAGTGATTTAGCTCAGAGATTATGTGTGTCTACAGAGACTTGGGCTCACAACAGGAGGTAGATTTGCATACAACTGTTGGCAGCTGCAGACAATAGATCAAGAGTCACATATCCTGTGTTATCTGTTAAACTGGTCTGATTACGACATGTGGAGACAGCTGCCGTAGGAGGGACTATGATTCAGTATCTCAGTAACATCAAGTACACTTTCAAATGTCTGTTTCTATACCTAAATTAGCTTAAAATGAACTGCAAATGATCCTGTTATATTGTGGTAACAATTCTGAATCTAATGATATAAAATATGCCATGTTTATGAATAAGAATCACAGAGTTTGAAATTAAACCACTTCTGGACTTCATTGGAAAAATACTTAACGTGCTGAATAATAACTGTATCAAATAGATATTGATTTAAGTTAAAAGAATATGATTAGGAAACTATAGAAGTGGGCTTAATGATAAAACTACTGTGATTCTCATTTAGCATCAAGAGAAACTATTCAAAAATGATATCTCTGTGTTTATGAAATCAATCTCAATTCGAATATATATATCTTGGGTTTAATAACCAAAGTATTATGTTAGTTAGACAGTATCTATTCTTTGATTGGAAAACAAAGGAGACAGCTGGTGGGCCCCAGGGGACGGCCCCTCTTTTTCAAATACTCTGTGAAGGCTCGCGATTGGGTGGAAATCCTATGAGTGAGGTCACTTGGTGACGTCACGCCCAGGGTTTCTGGCTCAGGGATAAAATGGGGTGTGGTGACTGTGGGGACAGACTGAGAAACGGAACAACACAGGACGACACCCACCTTCACACAGCGGAGCGACGGCGCGAGCAGAGGAGAACAGAGGAGAACAAGCTTTTGGAACGAGAACAGAATCCTCTTTGTTATCAACAGAGAACAAAGACAACTCAACAATTACCATTCTTTAATCTACTTTTTTAGTCTGGTCTGGATCACAGACGGCATAGTGTCTAGTGATCCGACTATAGCATTCGTTATTTTAATTGAACCAGAACCATTGTAATTACACTTTTAACTTTGAATTAAACAGATGCTGGTACAACTTCTCCTTCATTTCTCCTGCTTAACTGCCGTCGAACAAGACCAGAGTTATGGTCTTTTGAAAGTACCAGGGTTTTTAGGACGGGCAATTCACAACGCAGAGTATTGGTTCTGATGTCATCAGAACAGAACATAGACCCTAGGGGACTCCACCAGTTTGCTTGTCAGGCGCGCATTCTGATATGTTTGTATTCCTTTTACTCACGGCGTGCAGCGTTGCAATAATGTATCTAAATGGCCCGATGCTCCCGTTCGTTCCGCAGCCCCGTGGGCGCTGTCTGCAAAGGTTCGGTAATGACAATTCCACTGGCAGGAAGCAGCAATAGCGCCGCGTGTACCAGCAATATCACCAGTCGGCGTCCTCGGGTTTCTCCTTCCTCCTCTGCTCCGGGTTTTGTCCTTCTGTGTCTCGCCCGCGTCTATACTTTCCGTAGCCGCATTTCTGCAGGACGCTCTCTGATTGGCCACTGACTGACGCTCTCTGATTGGACACTGACATGTTTGCCCAATCGCGTGACGAGCTGTGTCTTTGCCCATTTCCGCGTCGAACAGCCTGCAAACCAGGGGCGTTTTTAGGGTTCGAAAACATTGGGGGCTTCAGAAATACGCAATTTTAGAGTAATTAGAGATGAATACTGATTAACTAGAATCATTAGAGGTTCTCAAAGTGAGGTCCAGGTCCATGAGAGGGATCTGGGCAGTCCCCATAGAAAATTCAAAGTTAACAGGACCAAATCATCAGTTTCTTATTTATTTATTTAACCTAATAAAACATTGATCTGGTCCAAGAAGCCCCAACAGGAGTACAAATATACATATATATATAATATATATACATATACTGTACATACTTACACACATATACACCAATAACAAAATAAAAACACAGTTAAGAATCATACACATAAGCAAATAAACAAACAAACAAACATATGCACAGCCTATGTACAAAATAAATAAACAGTTCATCTCTAGTCTTTACAGTTTTCTTCAATTGCATAAACACTCAAATCAAAAGTATTACACAATTATCAAAACCTTACACTCAAGGAGCAAAGCCTCACACTTTTTGCAAAACAATACACACAGTGATTTGCAAAACACTAAACACACTTGCATTACATTAGACACAGAATGTCAAATTACCACACATATGAGCCAATTGGTTAAACACAGCCATCAGATGCACAAACACACCATTGCTTAATTGTAGATACACCAATCAGGTTTAAGCACTATAAAAATGCAGCAGGTGAGTTCACCTGTCTTCAACCAAAATGGAAGGAGAGTGAAGTACTGTACACAGAGAACGTGAAAATATACAATACATTCACCAAACACTACACAAGACAACCAATGATGCAGACTGATGAAAATATACATTTTCTCCCATTTTCCCAAATCAGTCAACATGGAGAATCACAACAAAAAATTATCTTGCCAGATCCAGCTAGGCAAAGAGATAATGTCTAGTATTTTCTGTTTACATTTTTTCAAAAAACATTTGTTTTACTGTAATTTTAACCTGTACTGGATACAGTATTTTATGTTTGTCTGATATTTGCTGAGCTTACAGTGTTATGAACATAGTAGCATGAAAACTGGGACATGTATTGTTGTGATTCTCCATGTTAAAATGTTGACTGATTTGGTGATTGGTTTATATTTCAGTCTGCATCATTGATTTGGGTATATGGAGAGAAAATGTTATTTTTTTCATCAGTCTGCATCATTGATTTGGGTATATGTAGATAAATAAATTATATTTTCATCAGTCTACAGCGTTGGTCTTGTGTAGTGTTTGGTGAATTTATTGTATATTTGCACATTCTCTGCATACTTCACTTACAGTACTCTAATCACTGAGAAGTAGAATTGCTAAATGTGTTTTAGGTTAAGCACAGCACTGTGTGTAACTGGTTCAAACAGAATTAAGTCATATGAAACGTGTGTTTCATATGGTAACAAAATGTAGTTTTTATAAATTAGTGTATGGTTTTGACAAGTGTTTAATTTAGCAAAGGATCTGAGGTGTTCTGATAATTGTGTGTGGTTGTGCTAATTGTGTGTTTTGAAACACCGGGCCCCGTTTTCAAAATCATGCTTAGGCAATCGAAAAAAAAATGTATTGTGTGTTTCATTATATACATATGTCTTCTCATAAAAAAAATATTAGATTTTTGGGTCTTTTCCATCCTTTGGTCCGCTTTGCATTCACATCTCAAATGAACCACCGCAGCAGGGTTCACTTGCAAGAGTGAATGAGCTTTCACACCACCCCAAACCAACCGGACTATCCGAGGAAATTAACCAGGGTTCGATTAAAGCTTATTATAGGACACTGGACATGGGTATGGATGGCTCCAGGTGCTGCTGCGTTAAAGTGCACATCTTCAATATCTGTACTATTTAAAAGCACAGTGCAGGACACACTCAAAGGTTATCGCACCTCAGAGATGGCAGTGGACATGTATCACAGGACAAAGGCCATATGTAATGGCCTTTGGATTGAGGAACATACTACCAGCCAAAGGAGGAAGCAGAAAAGGATGGACGAGTATGTAGTTGTCATCTTGTGGCACAAGCTCAGACCTCAGCTCAGGAGATCAGCTGAGACAGAGACTGTTCTATCCAGTCGTCGACAGAATGCTGCAAGAGCTTGAGAGCAGGTTCTCATGAGTTGGATAACAACTTATGAGAGGCATACAGGCATGTTATCCAGCCTCAGACCAGTTTCTCTCAGTGGAATTGCTGCAACCCCTCGCCACACATTACAATATCCTACTACTGCCAGAGGAGATCACAGTTGCAAAGTGTTTCCTGGTCAGGACAGGCAGAGATGCAGTCCCTACTATCCAAAGTGTCTTTTCCCTCCTGGATGATAATAATAATAATAATAATAATAATAATAATAATAATAATAATAATAATAATAATAATAATAATAATAATAATAATAATAATAATAATAATAATAATAATAATAATTTTTTTTTTATTTTTTATTTTTTGCGAGGCCCCCCTTCCCGCGAGGCCCTTTTTCATCACAGACCTAAAATCTAGTTTTGCTTATATGCTTATATATTTCACATTAGACACGTTTGTAGAATGTGTCTGACTTGTTCCTGGCTCTGCGGCTCTGCAGATACACTATTGGCTCTGCAGATACACTATTGGAGGCAGCTCTGAGGCTCTGCAGCAGAATTGGTTTCAATGAGGGGAGGGGTTACAGGTAAGGTAGAGTTTGACTATTTCGCGCGTGCAGCATTGGAGGTTATGCCAGCCAAGATGAAGAGGACATTGTTCGGCAGATGGACTGAAGATGAAAGTTGTTGCATGTTAGACAGTTCAGTCAGGCTAGCCATCCCGGCTAAAGACAGGGACAGCTAGTTAGCTTTAGCTACGTTATAATATTGAGTGCTAACGTGTGGTTCAGTCGGGATATAGCCATGATGATGTCGGCTAGTAGCTAGCTTAGCTAAAGGCTAACTAGCGTTAGCTAACCTAGAGACAGCGCGTGCAGCATTGTTATGCCAAGATGAAGAGGACGGTCGTTTGGCAGATGAACTTCGTCAACTCCACGCGGTTGTCTCCATCCTCTTGGACGTTTGGTGAGTTTTTAATGCACTCTATTCTATTCCTGCCGTGGATATCTCTCTCTCTCTCTCTCTCTCTCTCTCTCTCTCTCTCTCTCTCTCTCTCTCTCTCTCTCTCTCTCTCTCTCTCTCTCGGGAGCCAAATGGGCCAACTAGCTGTTGTAGTACTAGTAGCTAAAGGTGTGTGGCCTGGTGTCAGCACCTGGTGCGAGGGAGGTGAGCTTGGTGTTTCATTATGAGAATATCTCCATGCTCAAGTCGGCTATAGTCCGCGAGGGACTTGTTGCCGGCACCGCTATGGTAAACACCACTCTGTAGTGGGACGTGTATTGCCTTCTTTTTCCCTTCTCTCTTCGTATGAGAAGAGGAAAACACAGCGGCTGTCTGAAGTGTTGGCCTGTATTGCTTTTCTCACGTTGTACAGTTTTTCAGTGGTAGCCGCATAGGTTGCTTCTGCGTTAGCTAGTGGTTAGCGATAGCCGGGTTGAGCTAACTGTTAGCCAGTTAGCTGTTTAGCTACGACGTTAGCTGCTCGTTTTCGCTCGCCTGGGAACGTTAGCTTGATGCTATCAGTTAGCCTAGAGTTGGCTGTTAGCTTGTGCTACGACCATTGACATTAGCCGTGAGAATAGCGGGCCCTGGCACTCTCTGACTACGACATCATCTTTGACAGAAGATGTAGTCGGGCCTGCACCATGACAAGGCTCCGGCCATAGCTTCTTTTTGTCCCGCCAGCGAGAGGCCTTTCGTCAACGTGGAGACCTGTGTTGCGGCCTTTCGCCCTGCATTCCTTGGTGCAGGTAAGATGTCATGACATTACCCCACTCTTCCTTCCTTCCCCTCCCGAATGTTTTGTTAATAACGATGTTTTTTTCCAGGCAAAACATATGTTACTTCACAACATTTGGAGATACAACATGTGCTGTGTGTGAATTGTCTTGGTCGTTTGTGTAGCTTGGGTAGCGTTGGCCAAAGCTGTGTGTGGCCTGGTGTCAGTACCTGGCTAGCCTATTTAGCTGATGTCGGCCATTGGCTCCTTGCTGCTTTGTTTTCTCTGGTATAGACCCTCTTCTCTTTGGATTTAAGTGTTGATCTTTGTCCTTTTGGATCTATGTATATTCATGTTGCCTTTGTGAAGTTATCTTTTCCTTCTGTTTTGTTCTTCCATTAAAAGTTGAATATCCTTTAGGGGCTCATCTTTGCTTATCTCTCTCATACATGCTCTCTCGCTAACACACACACACGACACACAGACATGCTCTCTCTCTCTAACACACAAACACACATGCTCTCTCTCTCTCTCTCTCTCTCTCTCTCTCTCTCTCTCTTTCTAACACACACAGTCTGCCTATGGCGGCCTTTCTCGATGGCTAGGCTGTGCTCGCTGAGTCTGTACCTAGTCAAGGATCTTCAGTCACAGTGCTCAGGTATTCTGCCACTGTGTACTCTCTGTTTAGGGCCAAATAGCATTTCAATTTCTTTCCAATGTGTCTCTCTCTCTCTCTCTCTGTACACTGTATATTGACTGTAGAACGGGAGCTCTCTCTCGCTCTCTCTCTTGCTATATGTTGACTGTATCATGCCCAGCCTCGGGCAGCGCTATTATTTAAGAATATGTTGGCTGTATGAAAAAAAAAAAAAATAATATATATTTTTTTACCTTTTGGGGGGGGGGGCTCGCGTTTAAATCTAGCAAAGGGCCTCGCATTTCTCACAGGCGGCCCTGCCTACATGTATATGATTGTGTGTACGGTACCTAATACTTCGTATCATTGTTTGTACATTGTCTGTACATGTCTGCTTATGTTTGTACATGTCTGTAAATGCATGTGCTATGTGTCTGCTAATGTACAGTATGTGCTGCCATACATAGCTCTCATGTCTGTTTGTCTGCATACAGAGTATTTATGCTTATGTTTGTAGCTACATGTCTGCTAACATATGTCGCCAATGTGCTCTTTAGCTACATTTTACACATATAGCATGATGTGTTTTTAACCTGTTCTTAACCATTTTAGTTTTAGTTTTTGAGGACTGCATACTTTCTTTGCAAACCAAAACAACATACTTTATACTTATAGGACATGCATGAGCCTGGTCTCTTTTGAAAGATGACATTCTGACGTTTCTGATTCCAGAAAGAGAACTCACTTTTAGTGCTAATGAAATAGAGTAACATAGGTCTGAACTTGAGTTGTAGAAAAACTTGTTACTCAAGTTTTTCTGTAATAGTCAAGTCAAGTCAAGTCAAGTCAAGAGTTTTATTTGTCATGGCATACAAGTATACAATGAAATGCGGGGGGTCTTGCCCGCAACGATTGTGCATAATACAATAGTAATATATAGTAATATAATAAGAATCCAATAGAACGACATTGTACAATAATACAAGTAATCAAAGTAGGGCATATCGGTATATGTACATGAGTTATTTACAGATTTTGTATTTAGTAGTCCAGAGGTAGTATTTCCCCAGAAGGTGGTATGGCTTACAAATCCATACGGACCCATAGCCTGAAGCCGTATGTAGTACATGTCAAAATTTCATAAAGATCCATTCAGAAATGAGTGATTAGGAGTGATTTTGGTAAACTGTGTACAAAAGAAAAACTCATCGATTTTAATTCATTTGGCTGTGTTTCTCTCCCTGTTCTCGCTCGTTAGTTATTTTTAGTTTTCTTTATTCATAAATCCCCATGTGGGGTATCATTGGAAAGCCACACTCATTGGCTACAACTCTCCACAAAAATTCTCGAGATCGCCAAATGATTGACGGAACTAGAGCCCCAAGAGTCAAGTGGTATTTTGCGCAATACCGTGTACTTTGCACAAGCCTCAAATACTGGCATGTAACTCGAGAACCGCTGAATGGATTTTGTCGGATTTTGTCGCTATCGACAGGCAACAAATAAGCCTTCAATTCGATATATGTTACGGTTGCAGTGCAGGTAAGCAATTGTGAGTCCAGTTGAGGAGGAAATAATACGAGTCGGAGAATGATTGCTCTTTCTTAGTGGTGCCTTTTTAATGTAAGAACACAGAGCACAGGGAATCCAGAGAAAGACGCCGGGCGTCAACTTGAGAGCAAGGTAGATACATGAGAATAATCAAGAACGAGAAGGTCAGCAGTATCTCCAGCTCCTTCCACGAAACACGGTCTGAAGCCTCGACAGGGATAGAGAGGACAACAGGTGAATATATAGTCAAACACCAACATTCCAATGCGTCAATTAGTGACAGGGTAATTGACAGCAAAGTGACAGCGACCAGTGGTGACAGAACAGGGAGTGACACATCAGGAATTGGGACGGCACCTGACGTTCACCTAGGGGCCTCGGGATGCAGCCGCCGGAAATCATAGATCAGGCTGGGGTCTAAAATATCCTTTTGAGGCACCCAAGAACGCTCCTCTACCCCGTACCCCTCCCAATCCACCAAGAAATGAAACGCCCTACCCCTCCGCCTACAACCCAGGATCCTCCGCACCGTATAGACAGGTTGACCATCAATAATGCGAGGCGGAGGAACCGCAGGAAGTGGCGGGGACAAGGGCGATGAGAGGAATGGCTTCAACAGGGACACATGAAACGTCGAATGAACCCTCATAGAGGCCGGAAGGCGTAGCTTGTAAGCCATAGGATTCACCAGATGAACCACTTTAAAGGGGCCTATGAAGCGAGGGGCCAGCTTCATGGATTCCACCCGGAGAGGGAGATCACGGGTGGAAAGCCAAACCCGCTGTCCAGGACAGAAAACCGGAGCCGGACGACGCTTGCAGTTAACTTGCCGCTGAGCCTTAAATGAGGCCTTCTGCAGCGCCGTCCGCACCCTGTTCCACGTCCTGCGACAGCGAGCCACATGTGCCTGGGCCGATGGCACCTCAGCCTCCTGCTCCTGTTCGGGAAACAGAGGAGGTTGAAAACCATATTGACACTGAAGGGGAGACATACCAGTAGAAGAGGACAGGAGGGTATTATATGCGTACTCCGCCCAGGCCAACCTCCTACTCCAAGTTGCCGGACACCCGGCAACGTAACACCTCAGGACGCCCTCCAGATCCTGGTTGACTTGCTCCGTCTGCCCGTTTGACTGCGGGTGAAACCCAGATGACAGGCTGACGGAGGCGCAGAGGCTGGAGGCAAATGCCTTTCAGAACCTGGAGGCGAACTGAGGACCCCGGTCAGACACAATATCCACTGGCAACCCGTGGACCCGAAAGACGTGCTGCACCACCAGGTCAGCAGTCTCTCGAGCCGAGGGAAGTTTGGGGAGGGGAATGAAGTGGGCCGCCTTAGAAAAGCGATCCACTACCACCAAGATGGCACTGAACCCATCTGACAGGGGAAGGCCAGAAATAAAATCCAGGGATATGTGCGACCAGGGCCGTTTAGGAATAGGAAGCGGTCTGAGGAGACCTGCCGGTACACGGTGAGAGGTCTTACTGCGCGCGCACACCGGACAGGCCGTCACGAAGGAACACGTATCCCCCACCTCTGTAGGCCACCAGAACCTCTTACGGATAAACTCCAGGGTCCTGGTGGCCCCAGGGTGGCCGGTGAGTGAAGAGGTATGTGCCCACTGCAGCAGTCATGAGCGCGCAGCCTTGGGCACATACATCCGCCCCGGAGGACCCACACCGGGATCAGGCTCCCGTGCCAGACCCGATCTTACCACCCTATATATGCCCCATGACACCGGTGCCAAAATCAGGGCCTGTGGAATAATAGGATGGGGCTTCTCCTCCCGGTCCGGAGTATCAAACTGACGAGAAAGAGCGTCAGGTTTGACGTTCTTGGAACCAGGCCGGTAGGAGATGGAAAATCAAAATCGAGTGAAGAATAATGCCCACCTGGCCTGGCGAGCGTTAAGGCGTTTAGCCCCTTGGATGTAAGCCAAGTTCTTATGATCAGTCCAAACAATGAAAGGATGTGCCACCCCCTCTAACCAATGTCTCCATTCCTCCAGTGCCAACTTAATTGCTAACAACTCCTGATTACCCACATCGTAGTTGCGCTCGGCCGGAGACAGCCGGCGCGGAAAAAATCGCAAGGATGCACTTTCCAGTCCTTTAAACTTCACCCCCCCCCCCCCCCCCCCCACCGCGATGTCAGAGGCATCCACCTCCACAATAGACTGAGCCTCCGAATCGTGGCGGATTAATACAGGGGTGGAGGTAAACCGACATTTGAGGTCGCAGAAGGATGACTCTGCCCCCGGCGACCATTCAAAGCCATGGAGAGAAGCCTTAGGGAAAGCTGTCAGAGGGTTGACTAAGGCGCTGAAATTGCGAATAAAACTTGTAGAAATTTGCGAAGCCCAAAAAACGTTGTAATTCTTTGAGTGACGAAGGACGTGGCCAGTCCAAGACTGCACTCACCTTGGCCGGATCCATGCGAAGATCACCCTTCGTCAACACAAAGCCCAGGAAAGACACAGTGTCAGTGTGAAACACGCACTTCTCTGCCTTAACAAATAGTTGATGCTTAAGGAGACGTTGAAGCACCTCACAAACGTGCAGTTGGTGTTGCACCATATTGCAAGAAAAAATTAGGATGTCATCTAAGGCCCCGTTTAGACGGAAACGCTAGCAGGTGAATCCGCAAAAATATTTTTTCGGATGTGCCTTTCGTTTATACTGAAACGGCGTTTTTACGGGGTGAAACCGCAAAAAAGTGAGACTACCTTCCAGGGTGGAATTCCTAGAAACGATAAACCTTTGCGCTCTCATCTAAACTGTCAAACCGCATAAAACGATGACGAAAGGGTTGTCAAGGCTCTCGTCGCGTGTACTGCTTACATCACAGGCATGCGTCAGTAGCCTAGAAGCGTAAACAAAGCATGTCTGATTCTATCCATGGCGATCACCTGAAGGCTACATTGGCAGTACTTTTAAATACACAAGAATCTGTAACCGCTGCGTGACTGGACCCACTGTCTGTGAGTGACTCTGCTTTGGTCCAATCACATTCCCCACCCACAGTCTGCGAATCAGAGGCAGAGTAGGGCGGGTCTTCACAGCACGTCATGTGACATATGCGCCAATCGTGTGACAGCGGGGCTCAGTTGTCTGGAGTCGTTACAGCCTCGTCTGCACGGAGAATTCCATCCCAAAACGATAGTCTAAACGCAAAATTAAAAGTGAAACCGTAAGACGACTTTTGCGGTTTCTGTTCAGACTATCTCCGTATAAACGTAGCCTAAGTACACAAATACAGACACCCCAATTAAATCCTGCAGCACGTCGTTGACCAGGGCTTGGAAAACTGTTGGAGCATTAGCTCAACCAAAAGGCATGACTAAATACTCATAAAGCCCATTAGGAGTATTAAATGCAGTTTTCCACTCGTCTCCTTCTCTAATCCTGACCAAATTGTATGCATTACCTAAGTCAAGTTTAGAAAAGACCTGCGCCCCCTGTAAGCACTCAAAGGTGGTGTCCATGAGAGGTAAAGGATATTGGTTCTTGATGGAAACGTCATTCAATCCCCTATAATCTATGCACGGCCGCTGACCCCCATCCTTTTTTGCAACAAAAAAGAAGCCAGCGCCTGCAGGGGATGTGGACGGTCGAATATGCCCCGCGGACAGTGCCTCTTCAATATAAGTGTTCATGGACACAGTCTCGGGGCGAGAGAGAGAAAACATCCGCCCACGGGGTGGAGAGGTACCAGGTAGAAGATTAATGGGACAGTCGTAAGGTCTATGAAGCGGTAGTGCGTTAGCACGCGTCTTACTAAAAACGTCCGCCAGGTCAAAATAGACCGCAGGTACTCCTGCCAAATCGAGGTTGGGAGATAAGACGGATTCTGCAATGTTCACCGTCATCCTGGAGAGAGACACAAGAGGGGGGGATGAACTCTCGCCAGCATCAGCCTTGACGCCGCGTCCCATGGAGAGTTCACCCGTAGCCCAATTAATACACAGGTTATGCAGAGCAAGCCAGGGGTGACCTAGCACAATAGTGGAACAGGGAGACATCACAACAAAAAAATAAAAGATTCCCACCCATTGCCCGCCCCCTGCACCCGTAGCTGCTTGGTGCGCTGGGTAAAGACTCCACAGCCCAGAGGTTGGCCATCTAACGAGTGGACCGGGATAGGCACCTCTAGGTCTTCCAACGGGACCCCCCACTCAAGTGCCAACCCCTCATGGATTAAATTGCCCGCCGCTCTCGAATCCACCAAGGCCATGTTATTCATAATCACGTCCCCCTCACCCAATAGTAATGTTCAAGAAAGTACGATTGTCATCAGTAACCGTGGAGGAATGCCCACCTGCTATCACTCCTCCAAAGTTTAGCGGGCCCCCCCATTTCCCGAATATCCCGACAACTGGGAAACCGATGCCCTGTGCGGCTGCATCGGAAACAGCGCTTCTCTTCAATGCGCCTCAGCCTCTCTGCCTCGGAGAGGCTGAGGGCACCCAGTTGCATCGGTTCATCACTCAGGCTCTCTCTTATGTGCGAAGGTGGGGGGTGTTCGATACCGGAAGAGGGGCGGAAGAGACCTTGAGATGAGGCTCCCCTCTCGCGCTCCCTCTCCCGATGCCTATTATCAACTTTTTTTGCCAGGTTGATGAGGAAGTCCAAGCGCTCGGGTAGCTCATGGGTGGACAGCTCATCCCGCATGCGCACTGAGAGCCCCTGTGCAAACAGTACGCAGCAAGGAATCTCCGGCCAGGCCGCCGCATCTCCCAGGTGAAGGTATCCACACTGTTACAGATTTGCGATGCATTCTCCCATTCGGCGGTGGCCCAGGAAAGAGCCCGGCCAGTAAGCAAGGTGATTATATAAGCTACCCAAGACACATGTGTGGGAAAAGTGCGGGTTGTAGCTGAAAGATGAGAGAACACTGAGTGACAAACTCACAACAACCTTCTGGAGATCCTCTATACCGGTCCGGAGGTGGTAGTCTCGGTTCGCGGATCTCGTCTCTCTTGTCTGGAGGTCCCAGCTCTCCTTCCCCGCTGGCTGGCAGCATTCCCGCTGCAACTCCCCTCTCGACAGGGGTGGACCGGGTGTTGTTGACTGCCACTAAGGCCGAATTCGCCGTCTCCTGGGAGGATAGGGTCAGGTCTCCTAGCCGACCCAGTTCCACGTTGACTGCCGACTGACAGTCGCGTACAGCTCTCAGCTGTTCCCGCTGGGTGATCATTTTGTTTCTTATTTCCTCCATGGAGCTCATGATGGTTGAGGCTTCTGTTACTGTTGCAGTGCAGGTAAGCAATTGTGAGTCCAGTAGAGGAGGAAATAATACGAGTCGGAGAATGATTGCTCTTTCTTAGTGGTGCCTTTTTAATGTAAGAACACAGAGCACAGGGAATACAAGATACAAGATACTTTAATGCCACACAACAATGGTTGGTGGTAATTGTTTTCGGTACAGATTGTTAAGCACTGGTTACATCAAACATGAAACAGACATCAAACATCAAAAACGTCAAAAACGCCCCCCTCCCACCTCCCAATCCCACAATAAATACATATATACATAAATACATATAGGACAGTCACGGTAACAGTGTCAGTCAGTGACAGATGCTTGCCCGTCTGTGCAAAAAGTAAAGTGGGATATTCAATATACATATATACAGTACACATATGACTAGAGTGCAGTCATATAGAGTGCAGGATGCCTGAGGTGTATCCAAAAATATATATACACTACACGCATGTGTATGTACATGTGTGTGTGTGTGTGTGTGTGTGTGTGTGTGTGTGTGTGTGTGTGTGTGTGTGTGTGTGTGTGTGTGTGTGTGTGTGTTGTGTGTGTGTGTGTGTGTGTAACTAAACAAAAGCACTAATAATAATAATAATAATAATAATAATAATAATAAGTCTCTCACCTGTCTTGGTTAGCCCTCCTTCCATGTCTCGCCTGCACTGAACTGGTTGAAGGCAGGTCATCTGCTCCTTGCTCCTCACTGTAGAAAATAAAAAGCACATTATTTTCAACATTCAACTAGGAATCTCTTATCTTATACAGCACACAGCACAGCACAGCACATATATTTACAATCCAAAGAGTGTTCTTTGCAAACCCAACAAGTACAGTAAGAGTGTGACTGACTAAACATAAGCAATAAATCTCCAAAATAAGTGCCTTTACCTCCTGTTGTTGTCATCTACAAAAGATGACACCTGCTACTGCTACTACTACTACTACTACTACTACTACTACTACTACTACTACTACTACTACTACTACTACTACTACTACTACTACTACTACTACTACTGCTACTACTACTACTACTACTACTACTACTACTACTACTACTACTACTACTACTACTACTACTACTACTACTACTACTGCTACCAGTGTGCGATCCATACCATGATTTTCGGGGGAGCTCCCGGGTGTGGGGGGGGGGGGACAAAAAAAATAAAAAAGGACTTTCCTGGGTCTCGCGACTGCCGCAAAAACGCGAGGCGCAGCGCTGGGAAAAGGAACGCGCCGGCAGTGTCTGTGGCATAGAAATGACAGACAGGAGCTGACAACTCATAAAACGTCCCCGGTCGACACGGGCCCTATTAGGCTATAGGTATGAACAGAGTCATAGAATATGACTCTGGGTATGAGTAACGTTACAGAACCACACATCGTCCACACCACACAGGTCTGCAGGCATGATGGAGACGCACATATTAAAATACACATGCTCAGATTAACCCCTCTGATCCAACACTAAAATTCACACACAACAGTCCTATTTACACATAAACACACGGATGAACCAATACCGAACAACAAGTCCACGACCAAACACATCGAGTCTAACATTATTATATAGTAGGCAAATGCAACATTATCGCC